>NC_040020.1:10844367-11146558 GCF_000972845.2 Larimichthys crocea
GCTGACTCGGTGCTGTGTCGGGATCTAAAACCAGACTGAAATTTATCAAGAATAGAATTGATCTCCAAGAATGTCTGTAATTGAATAAAAACGACTTTTTCTAAAACCTTAAAGAAAAGGGAAGTGGGAGACAGGTCTGAAATTGGAGAGCACAGTTGGGTCAAGCAGACTTGACCCAACAGAACTCAGAACCTCCTTCAAAAACTTGGCTGGAATCTATCTATCTATCTAAGGGACAGTTTGTGGATTTCATGCCACTAACCACTTTAGTAAAATGGTCTCAAACCGCTCAGAAACAGCAGTCTGTGCCGGAGGAGCACAGACATCATCAAGGGGCATATTCATATTACCGATATTCTGCCTGACAGATGCCATCAGTGAAGAAAGACACAAACTCTTTGCAGGTTCATATATATATTTAACATGTAAAATAACACAACATTACTCTGAATTTGATCCTATTTCTACATCTACAAATAAAAATAATTAAAACTCGACGACATAATTCTGATTCGTTTCTGTTGTATAAACTATAAGGCGGCTCAGTTTGTGCAGTAAAGACGTGCCATTGTTATCGTTGTAATGAAATCTTTCATTTGAATACATTATTGTGATGAGCAGCTCTGTGGCTTGTTTTTTTTTTGTACTCTTTGTGGTTTTTCTTTGTACTCCAATAATGCATGCTCAGTCAAAGAGGGTAAAAAGCAGAGCTGATATGATTACCGGTAAATCCCTTATTACTAAAACTGTAAGCCTTTATCAGCCGGTGCTGTTTGTAGGGACATCTGGCACAAAACAGGATTTATGCATTCGTGTGTGTGTGTGTGTGTGTATGTGTGTGTGTGTGTGTCCAGTCGGAACAAACATCAACAGGGACAAAAACATCATGTGACACCACATAATGTTGGTGTATGCCCTTGAGCTTTGACACACTTTTGTCATCGACAATGTTGTAATGCTTTTGTCACATGGCTGCATGACTATGTATTATTTCCCTTTTTATTTATACTTCGCTGTCCAGGTGAAATTTTACTTTAATACATTGTAATTTTTCTCAAATATTAGAGAGAAATTTGTTCACATGTAATGGGTGTGTAATATAAAAAAAAAAATAAAAATAAAAATAAACTATAAAGGGTTCATAGCATGTTCTGCAAAGGTTCAGTTCCTCCTTCTGCTCGAAGAAGAAAATTATATAAAATGTGCTTGTTTCAAAGGGAAAAGAAAATATTTAATACAAAGGTATGAATTATGTTGCAGTGAAAGGATTTAAGTTGTGCAGAAAAAATGAGGAAGACCAAAAACATTCTGCGGACAAAAGAGGAAGTACATTTCACATCATTCTCAAGGAGACACATTATTGATCACCATTGTCACCCTCCACTCAGCAAGTGAAATATGGTGAAGTTTGTCCATAAAGAAGAATCTGAGATCACTATGGACTATGTGAATCTACCTGCTTTACCCGGGGGTGATGCCCTGAAGAGCTGCTCTGGCAAGGACGGTGGAGTTACTGCTGCAGTTCCTGGTGAGACAGAAAATCTACAGTTTAACGAACAGTTACTACAAGATGGATACGCAATGTGTAATTTTAAAATATATATGACAGAATTTTATTTGTAGAATAGCCAATTAAGAATCAATTTCTCTATCATTTTAGTGTTTATTTGAAAATATCCTTGAACTGCTTTCATGTGATGTTATTTAGTCTCTTTTGCAATGGAGACCATTTATATGTTTACATTTAATTTACATGGTTCAGTCTGAAGTAATCATAATACAGAACTATAGAACTGCCTGACTAATGATTTAGCAAACCTTATTTATCTACTATTTACCTTATTTATAGCTTCTATAGAAATATTGGTCTG
Organism: Larimichthys crocea; assembly: GCF_000972845.2. Lineage (NCBI taxonomy): Eukaryota > Metazoa > Chordata > Actinopteri > Sciaenidae > Larimichthys > Larimichthys crocea. Next base: position 10,846,239 of record NC_040020.1, read on the forward strand.
GATTTGTGTGGTTTTAAAACCCAGATGCCAGGTCACTGGCCTACAAATACTGTTCCCCAGATAACTGTAAACCTGCTTCTTCCAGCAGACCACTGGGCACTTATTTTATATGTCTGTCTGATTTTTACACACAGGTATGAAAGTCTACAGGCTTGTTGCTGTCAGTTTTGGACTCTTGTGTATCCTACAAGGTGCTCTCAACATTTCCCTGCGTCTTGCTCTTGGTAAGTCCGTTTCAGCTGCGTCTCTCTACTTTTGTGTATCTTTCCAGACATTCTTTTAAATTCTGTATTATTATTATAGGATCAGAAAAAAAGTACCTGGCTCACAGCCGAATCATTTCAATTACAAGATATGACACTTTCTCTGTGTTGTTTCTAAGTATGTGCATTGATCACTTGATTGACAAAGATATAACAACTCTCATAATAATTCTCTGTTTGTGCTTTTAATTAAAAAATTCAGCTAAGTTGCCATTTTCTGATAACTGTTTACTAAGAAATTGTGTGGCAAGTTTGGGGAAGTTGAGAATCAGAAAAAAGTCCTAAAAATCACAAGTCATAATAACAGTACTAGAGAAGAAGAAGACCAAGAGGATGGGACTTTCCAGTTAGTTGCATTTACATTACATTACATTTAGTAATAAGTAAGCAGTAATAAGTACTGTGACAGTCATGAGGGGATTTAGCATGTCCAATATTGGTAGTGCTAGGAGAAGTTCATACTTCATATTTCTGACATGAAAATAAAATGAAAGTCAACGTTCACTCTGTAAACTTGCTTATAGTCAGTATACAGTGAATTACGTCTACACGATTTGTTTCTTTGGTTAGTTCCTCAATTTCCTCCTGTCTATGTGTTCTAGAAGAAGAAGATATACCGCAATTTTTACACTCTATTTTATGTTACATGCATTTTAACCCTAACACACATGCAGTACAAGGGCTCATAGACATGCATTGTGGAGAGAGATGGTGGAGTGATGGGCGGCCCCCCTGAGAAGTGCCCAGCAAGCAGTTTTGAGGGGATTGCTCAAGGGCACCTCGGCAGTGCCCAGGAGGTGAGCTGGCACCCCTCCAGCTACCAGTCCAGTCCACCTTCCATATTTTGGTCCACACTTGAACCGGCCACCCTTTGGTTCCCAAGCCAAGTCCCAATGGACTGAGCTACTGCCACCCCCTAAGTGTGCTTGAGCAAGATACTGAGCCCAAAATTGCTGCAAGTGCACCTAGCCAGTAATGTTTGTTTTGACATACTACTTGAACCATGAATTCTCAATTGTTTCTGGTCTTTCAGACTATTCTGACACTAAGGTACCAGATAAAGAGGCCAGCTGCAATAACCTGACTAAAGAGAGTGCAGAGCTGAGGGGAAAACTGGTTAACTTTCGTAAGTATGAGGAGAAAAACTCATCATATCAATATCAAGACTCTTCACTGTAACAGTAACATAATCAACCAATAAAAATGCAAGTATGACAGAGCACTTGTTTTGAAGCTGTACATCCTTCTAGCAAACTTAAATCAGGTGTGAAATGAAGCAAACGTTAAGTGCCAAATGGAGAAATTGCTTAAGTCAATGGTCAATGGTGAGGTCAGGAGGGAAAAAAGTGTTCAGGAGCCTCTGATGTCTTATGCTGTAATATTAATTGACGCTTGGCCAAGGAGAATTAGAGACACTCTCAAAGTCTCACATTCTACCAAACTCCTGCTGGTGGTCAGAGCTTAAACCCCTACAGATAACACCACAAATACTATACGCCCAGAATTAGTCGAAAAAAATGCATTTACCCACGTTTGTGTTACTGTGAGCACATTCTAGTCTGGAGCCACTGTTGTCTGTTTATGTTAAGGGAAGTCAACAGCAAGCGTAAGCATTACGTCTAGGAAGGCAACATTAGGTCTCTTTGACTCTGGTCACCACAGTGTTGAGATAAACTGACACCTGCTGTTCTCAAGCAAAGCCAAACAATTAATACTGCAGAGGACCTCAAGGCCCACATGTGACCTTGTGTAATTTCCACATTTGTGACATGTGAGCACATAACACTGGAGTGATTTTATAAAAAAAACTCACCTGTTTTTTTTTATATTAAGGAATAAAGTTATGCATAATTTAGAGCATCCCCACTTTGACTGACACGTGGGTGCCATCATAGGTTGCTTGTTTGAGCAACTATGTTTCATTCAACCCGCCTCAGCTCCATCCACGTTCCAAGTCTTTGGCCATATAATGGGGAGCTGGTAGAGGCAAGACCGCCAAGACGGTAGCAACCAGAGCCGCCACACTCTGAGCTTCACAACAGCTCATCAGAAACCTGTGGGTGATGTTACACATACTGTAACTGTAATTACTGTAAACAAGCAGTTGTATCCTAAAATATGGTAACCATGACCCAGAATGCAATGTGCAATGACATGAGCAGACAGAAATATTAACCACAGTGTGGCAAACAGACCAAAACAGCATCAATGCTGCGACATCACGAGTTGTGTTTGGTGGAAACAAGGTGTGGAAAAAAACATTAATGCTTTTAGAAATGTAAAATTAACTGTCGGCAGCATGGTGGTACAGTGGTTAGCACTATTGCCTCACAACAAGAAGCTTCTTCCCACAGTCCAGAGACATGCACATAACAGGTTAATTGGTGACTCTAAATTGGCCGTAGGTGTGAATGTGAGCGTGTGCCCTGCGATAAGCTGGCTGGCTGGATAAGTTGGCAAGTTGTCCATGGTGTACCCCGTCTCTTGCTCAAAGCCAGCTGGAATAGGCCAGCCCCACCGTGACCCTGATGAGGATAAGCGGTTACAGATAATGAATGGATGGATGGAAAATGAACTGTGACCTCAGTGTTAAAACATACAGTTTAATTAATACCTCTATGACAGTGTCAACAAAAATTCCACAATATAGGCAAGCTAAAAGGATCTAGACTTTAAAGCACATAGCACATTAGTGAAATGAATAGCAAAGGTTTATTTAAAAGCCACTATAAAATGAAATTATTAATTCATCATTTAAATATAATATGTAATAGAGTTATTACATAAACTGACCTTTTTATGAGAATTAATGCATAATGACTTTTGCTGTTATCCGTAACAGATTACTATTTCAATCAAGGATGGGTGTATTTTCATCCCAGCTTCTATTACATTTCTTCTGTCATGAAATCCTGGAATGACAGCAGAGATGACTGTCTGCAAAGAGGTGCAGACCTGATGATCATCAACAGCAAAGAAGAACAGGTCCGTGAATGAGTTTGTGGTTAAACAATAGCAGGAGAAATTAAAATGTAATGAATGTGAAGTCAAGATGAATTGAAGTAAGCTTTATTTTTGTTGATTACTGATCACTTTTTTCTCTGTAAACAAGGAATTTTCAAGAAAATTCCACAAGCTCACGTGGATTGGACTGACAGAGAGAGAAACCAAAGGAGTGTGGAAATGGGTGGATGGCACTACACTGACTGAAAGGTTCAAACATTACTCTTTTATTTAAATGATGATTAGATGATTATGTTTGATTAATAAATAAGTCAATAGCAAATCTCAGGGAACATTTTAATTGAACTAGAACATAGCCACAACCTAACATGTTGCTGTTTATGTTTGTTTGTTTGTTTTCAGCTACTGGGGCCCTGGAGAGCCGAATGATAATAAAAACAAAGCAGAGGAGTGTGTAGAATTAAGGTTCCATGATATAGAAAACAGCTGGAATGACATATCATGTAAAAACCAAAACTTCTGGATCTGTGAAAAGATAATAACCATATAACTCGGCATATTAGAGTGCACAAAAAAATTCCCATTTCACATACTGTACATTCTGGGAAGCTATTTCAGGGTCTTATATCTCTGTACATGTGCATAACTAAGCTCTACCCATGTCTTTATGGACATGATAACCATTTGGCTAGATGTAAAGTGTGAAAGTGTGATTTAGAGTGCAGCACAACTAGAACTGGAGTAGAAATGGGAGTGACAGTTCTTGACAAGGGGTCTTTTCTATCTTAAGCCTTCTAGTGAGTCATACTTTTCGTACTTTTCATCTTGCACAACACATGCTTTAAACCTCTCCTACTCAAGCAAGGTAACAAAATGACTGAAGAATATTTTAATTTACTGAAAGTTTTATTGTGCATTTCCTAACAATAAACATTTGGTCTTTTTATTAAAATTGATCTATTCTCCTCATTTTCAGCTCTATATTTTTCAGTCTGAAGCTTCACTGGAGGTGCTTTGTATAGGTCAACATCCTTATCTGATAATATCCCTTCATGCAGCCTTACAGTTAATTCTCTGTCTGCAAGAAAATTTAACTTTTTCTGTATTTGTGGACATACATCTGATTATCTGGATCAGCCCAGAAATGGTCAAATAAGAAAACAGAGCCAGTTATTTGTTACATCTGGGCTTGTGAGAAAACATGTTATTCAATGAGCTGTTCAAATTAAGTGAAATAAAAAAAACTGTGATGATCATGTGAAGGAGAAAAAAACAATTGGAAACTTTGCAGTCTGCAGCTTTTGGTTCACAGAGATTACTTTTACATAGGTTTACCTCTATCTAATATACCTAATGAAAAAGTAAAGTGCAACAGACTACAGTTGTGAATACTGAACTTCTAAACTTCTAATATCTTTTGGTCTACAGATGGATGCTTTAATTTTGCAACTAACCAAACTAACCAAAGTGGAAAGCACCTTCATGCAGCTGCAACTTACAGGGTACTTACTTACTAGTGCAATGGTGGTCACCTTCACATTTCACACCCGCAGTTTCCTGTTAACTAGAATCAGACGCAGAATTACCTTTTTTTAGAATGTGTTAGTCTGCATGCTCTGCAGACTTTGATGGCTTCAGGCACCACAAGACAAAACTTTGTAGAAACTGTATAGAGCACAGCACAACATGGACGAACTGGCTATATATGTCAATGTAGAGAGACCTGCAGGTCATTCCAGCACGAGAGAAAGGGAGATGCAAAGTGCAGAAAAAATTTATGAAAATATGTTCCTCAACACTCTGGAGCCAAACATAACTGGACCTGCGTTCTCAGGTAATAAACACATGCAAACCTACACACAGGCACACACAGACAGAATAGACAATATTTTCAAAAACATCTTGGAAAACGTGATGTGTGAGGAACAATAATGAAGGGGAGTCAAACAGCAAGTGTGTGAACCTTTTGGTCAGTGTCTATTGATAGTTTTAACTAAAGAACAGAAGAAACTGTGTGAGTGTGTGAAGAAATTAGAAACCAACAAAAGTCGCCATGTTGTGTAAAATATTTAATTGAAAATGTTGAATTTGATGCCAGCTACACATTTCAAACAAGTTTGGACAGGGTCATGTTTATCACCTCTTCTTTTAACAGTCAAAGACAAAGAATCTGGGAACTGATGAGACTTTGCTGTAATCTTAAACAGGGGATGTTTTACCATTCTTGCTTGATGTAAGATTTTAGCTGCTCAACAGTTCAAGGTCTCCTTTGTCATATTTTATATTTTATAATGCCGCAAACATTAGGTGACAAGTCGAGAATGCAGGCAGGCCAGTTTAGCACCCGGGCGCTTTTACTACGGAGCCAATTTGTTGTAACAGGTGCAGAATGTGGTTTACTGAAATAAGCAAGCTTGCCTCTAAAAAAAGATCCTTCCTCCAAAACCTGTATATATTGCTAATGTATGCTAATGGTGCCTTCACAAATGTGCAGGTTACCATCATGCCATGATGATCTGTTTTTGGTGTTCTGAATATCTCGGCCATCCAGTGTCCTCTGCGTACAGAGATTTCTTCTAAATCTTACTAAATACTGTTGACAATGAAATTCCGAGATTCTGTGTCATTTTAAGCTGAGAAAATGTATTTTTAACTTTATTTCGCACAGACTCAGCCTCTCAGCCTGGGATGCTCTTTTTATACCCGGTCATGTTTCTAATGTGTTGCCAGTTAACCTGATTAATTGTGAGATATTCCACCGGCATTTCACAACTTTTCTATTGTTTTATTGCTGGCATCAAATTCAAAATAGGTATTTAATTTTCCAAAAACAATAACATTTCTCAGTTTCAACATTTGACAAGTTGTCGTTGTGCCATTTTCAATTAAATGTGGGGGTTTTAATCTTTTGAACATCACCACATTTTGTTTTTATTGACATTTTACACAGTGTGGTAACTTTTTTGGCAACATACAAGGCTATGCAAATATGTTCTTGAATATAAACGTAAGCCATATCAGCTAAAAAACACATGTTCTATGCTTTTATGTGGTTTCAATTGGTGACTTTTACTCCTCTGAATATGTATAAATTGCAAACCTTCACACTGTCCAAGAACCTAAAATTCACAGATCACTCTATTGTCTGTAACGTGTTATATAATGATGATAATGAGACAATACAAAGACTGGCTTGATTTGATTTGATTTGATTTGATTTGATTTGATTTGAGAGTGAAATATAAACAATCATGTGATAAACATTATATCTTACTTTCAGATGTTGAGGAGGTGAAGAAGAGTTCCTGCAGAGTTGCTGCAGTGGTTTTAGGTTTGCTGAGTCTTCTCCTCTTGGCTGGAGTCATAACTCTGTTTTTCCTATGTGAGTACTTTCTTAGCATGCTGGGGGAAAAGCCAGATAATACTGATTGAGAATATATCTTATTTTCTTTACTTTCTTTTATGTGTCAACACAGTTACCAAGAACAACTCTGAGTTGAAAATGGAGATGGTCCTGTTACACAACAATCGGACAGGAGAAAAAGAACAATATCAGTCCAGTTACAACAATCTGACAGAAGAAAAGGAACAATTACAGGCCAATTACAACAGACTGAGAAGAGAAAAAGAACAATTTCAGTCCAGTTACGACGATCTGACAGAAGAAAAGGAACGCTTACAGGCCAATTACAACAGACTGAGAAGAGAAAAAGAACAATTACAGTCCCATTACGACGATCTGACAAAAAAGGAAAAACAACTGCAGACAGAGAGAGAGCAACTGCAAAAAAAACTTGAAGCCCTGACCAAAGAGAAAAATGATCTTCAGAAAAATACTGGTAAGGAAGGTAACTAAAGAATGCAATTTCTGAAGAGATTGTGGTGATGGTGAGATGGCTGCTAAAATCTGATGCTGAACTGTATTGTTCCATGTATGGCTGGGAGCTGAACAGCATTTCTGGTTTAACTTTGAGGAGTTGAATTGTTGTGTTTATGTGTATGCATATCAGTGCGTCAAATGTGTAAAGCTTCAGCTGTCTGAGACTAATCAAACAAACAAACCCAAAAATGAGGAAGCAATATGTAATAATTGCTGTTGCCAGGGAATTGATCAGATTATCTTTTATGTTCAACTCTAGATTGTCAACAAATGTCAAGATAACATTAAAGAAGACCTCCATGTCCAACACCAGATGCCATTTTTGAACAAAGATGAAACAAGTGGTGACCCTTTCCCAAGCACACCCATCCAACTGCTTCCATGTGACCTGATTCCCATACTTAGGTCACATGACAACACTCTAATGGTTAATAACTAAATCCTCATTACTTCATGTAATTCAGACTGATAACAGCACTTGTGTGTAATTTTAGACAAGTAATAAAGTTTTCAGAATCTCCAATTTAAACTTTTAAACATCATTTCATCATTCTAAAAGCTTTAATTTGAGACCTCCAGGATTCAGAGCTAGGAACGAGCTTGTCCAGTTAGTTTTTAAAGTTAACATGAGCGTAAATTGCATAGTTTGTAAAAGTTGAATTAAAGAACGACAGGTACAATGTAATCAGAGGAGACTTTTGAGAAGTGTGTTATAATCATAACTGATTAATTGCTCAGCCTCTTTCAAGATTTAAAAGGTACAATTTGTAAGATTGTGCAAAATACGGACATCTAGTGGTTAAAAATGGGCACCAGAGCTCAAATTCAAAACACTGGAGCATTACTACAGTACATTTACAGTAGTTACATTCAGCATAGATAAATTCCTAAAATTGTGTGATTACAAATTTCAAAATAACAAATATATTGAATGCAGTAATTTGTGAAGAACCTTTTATTTCAGTAGAGCATGTTTCCTTAATCTCTGATGACACCGCATTTTAATTTTATGATTTCATACAGTAAATATTTTTTGAATGCCATGCTTATATTTGTATATCAACAAATGGCTGCTTTAAAAAAAAGGAAGGACATCAACATCAAGCAACAGGAATATGTTTGTCTGATTTAATAGACAATCTAAGTAGAGATTGAACAGAAAACGTGAAAAGACATGCTCCACTTACTTAAATGTCCAGCAGGTGGGACTCAAGTATTTCTTAACAGTGTCTTAGTGTCTCATTATAGACTAAGGTGTAACGCAGTGTTCACTGATGTAACTGTTTGCACTCAAATCCTCTCAGAGGATTCATATAGTTTGTTCTTACTGTATTGTGTAAGATTTTGCAATATTTAGCATGTATATATAATCTTGGAATAAAACAGCCTCATGCTTTGATTGTATATGTCACACAATGTTTATTGTATATGTCATCAGGCTTAAAGTGGGCGAGAATACCAATCCAAATTCACAGAAGGTCTCCTCAGTCACTGTAATCAACCAAAAGCTCATGAACTTCATCATACTGTGGTAGTTTTAGCTTCAGGTTTCAGTTCACAACACCAAATACACAGAAATGTGGACTGCTGACATAACGAGAGCTATACTAATGTGGCCAGCATGCTAACATGCTAATCCTAATTAGCCTCACAAGTTTGACAAACCACGTTGAATTGTTACAGTACTGTAAAAGTAAAAGTATTATAAGCCTCATCAGTACCCTTCTAGTTTCTAACAAGTCAAGAGCATCCATAAGACACCTGAACTTAATAATTCATCTATATTTATAATGTTGATAGAGTGTATGAGAAAGCATTATGTGTGTTCATGAATGTAGTCATAGAGTATTATGAATGCATTATCATTTAAAATAAAGAAGTAGAAACCTTGCTTAAAATTGGGAAATACAAGAGTGCTTTGCTAAGAAGAGAAAAAAGGAAGCGGAAGACTGTCAGACAGTCTAAGAAGCTACCATTAAAACTTTTATCGCATACCAACGAGTAAAATATGTTCAATGAAGACGAATCAAAGATCACTATTGAAATCAGAGACCTCCCTGTTGCTTCATCCAGGAGGACCTTGAAGAGCTACACCAGTGAATATGATGAAGTGGCTACTGCAGTGCCTGGTAAGAGACAAAGGCGTTCTTGTGCTTACTTGTTTTAACCATAGAAGTAACAAATTTGAAAACATTTGTTTTGCAACTCTAAACTATTAGTATGTATGTAAAGTAAATCAAAAATAAACCCCAGAGCACCAATAACTAACTAACTTAGATTGTTTAGGTGTGCACAGTTAGCTTGTGCAAAAAAGAGGAAGAACCACACTATATGTTGCTCAGTAGGAAGAATTCACACTTATACATTTCAGCATTCTGTGGAGTCTCCTCGTTTATGATAATGTAGCTGAATGCTTATCCCCTTTACAAATGACTGCAGTTTCTCATACATGTAGGAAACAGACTCTCTGCTTTGAAGATTCCTTCCCCTGTTCCTCATACATCAGTTTATCAGAAGAGTAGGTCTGAAGTCAGACCTTCTTTCATCTACTTTCCGCTCCCCCTGGGATTTGAAGTCGCGTCCAGGACTGAGCAGGGAGACTTGCATGTCATGTAACAATGTAAGAAACTGAACAAAATCAGACAGCAGTTTGTTGATTTATACCTAATGTCCGTGACTAGGCCAAAACACACTAATGGCCTCAGCAGCTTGACACCCCCTACATAACAGCTCCAGGTGCTTCTGTTTTGGTCTCATACACCTGCTCTTTAATAGGTGCTAACCACTGCACCACCGTGCCTGAGCCAGTCGATTCCAACAGCACTGGCAATCAAACTGGTGTGCAATTATGTTGATGTTGCAGACATACTGTCCTGCTAGCAGCCCCCTTCTGGCAAGTAGAGACTGAGCTCAAAGATAGTGCTAATGATCTGGAGGGTGGAAGGTCAGCCTCTTGGAAAACACAGATACATATTACACATTATACATTATATTACTTTCTCTGTAACTTTTAGTAACGTTTGGTAACTTATATTACCAAACTCCCATTGGTTCGGGATACTGTCACACCTATCTTGCCAAACTTTTTGTGCCTTCCTTCTAATTCCACCACTATACACATAAAACAACTGTAATGAAATACAACACATATGTTGCTCTCTCTCTCTCTCTCTCTCTCTCTCTCTCTCTCTCTCTCTCTGTTTTAGACACAGGAAGAAAACTTGAAAGATGTGTGGCTGTGAGCTTTTGTCTCCTGTGTATCCTACAGGCTGCTCTAAACATTTCTCTGCGTCTCGCTGTCTGTGAGTTGTCTTTAAATATATTATATTATAATAGTAAGTATGATGATTAATCTATTAATACCAGTAATCAGGAATGTTTTGTTGGGTGAGAGATCTCAAATGTAGGTTTACAATTTCCAGATTAAGATAAAAGTCAGTATCATCTACATAAAAACTGTTCAGCACATATAACATTATGGTTTGTTTGTGCTGACAGATTAACTATACCTATTATTGATAAATAAATAGAATTAGAATTCTGTTTTAAAGCGATTTGTTGTGCACATTTGTGGTGGCTCTAATTTTGTTGCAAACTTATCATAATAAATCAAATGCCAGCTTCACAACAGAAATCCCTGGATGAAGAAAGAGATGAGCTGAAGAGGCAGTTGAACCTTACTAGTAAGTGTGAAGATACTTCTATTAATACCAGTCATCATCCATGTTATGTTGGGGAGATCTGAAAAGAGTATATGACATTCCAGTTTTGAGTCCATGTTTCATTTTTAATTCTAAAGTAAAATTAACTCCATGTCAAGACAAAATTTTCCTTTTAAATATTAAAATATAATGTTTGTTGCTTCAAGAGAGAGTGGTTTGTGCTGAAAAACATTAAACTAACTATACCTACCATTAATAAATAAAAATAATGTGGACATCCTGTTTTAAAAGGATTTTTTGTGGCTCCGATTCTGTTGCAAAATTGTCATAACCTCTTGACTCAAAATGGCAGCTTCACAACAGAAATCTCTGACTGAAGAGAGAGACGAGCTGAATAGGCAGCTGAATCTTTTCAGTAAGTATGGGGATAAATCTATTAATACCAGTAATCAGGCATTTTATGTTGGGTGAGAGATGTGAGATTTGAATATATGACATTCTAGATTTGATTTTTAATATTAAAGTAAAATGAACTGTCACACATTTCAGACTCTAAACTTTGCTATTGTTCAGCACATATTATGTTGTGTTTGTTGCTGCAAGAGAGAGTGGTTTGTGTGGAAAAACATTAAACTAACTATACCTATCATTAATAAATAAAAATAATTTGGACAGCCTGTTTTAAAAGGATCTTTTGTGGTTCTGATTCTGTTGTAAAATTATCATAACCTCTTGACTTAAAATGGCAAATCTATTAATACCTGTAATCAGGCATGTTATGTTGGGTGAGAGTTCTCAAATGTATCAAGAGCAGACTGTAGGTTTACGGTTTCCAGATTAAGATAAAAGTCAGTATCATCTACATAAAAACTCTTCAGCACATATAACATTATGGTTTGTTGGTGCAAGACAGAGTGGTTTGTGCTGACAGATTAACTATACCTATCATTGATGAATAAATAGAATTAGGAAATTCTGTTTTAAAGCGATTTGTTGTGCACATTTGTGGTGGCTCTAATTTTGTTGTAAACTTATCATAATCAATCAAATGCCAGCTTCACAACAGAAATCCCTGGATGAAGAAAGAGACGAGCTGAAGAGGCAGTTGAACCTTACTAGTAAGTGTGAAGATACTTCTATTAATACCAGTCATCATCCATGTTATGGTGGGGAGATCTGAAAAGAGGATATGACATTCCAGTTTTGAGTCCATGTTTCATTTTTAATTCTAAAGTAAAATTAACTCCATGTCAAGACTAAATTTTCCCTTTGAATATTAAAATATAATGTTTGTTGCTTCAAGAGAGAGTGGTTTGTGCTGAAAAACATTAAACTAACTATACCTACCATTAATAAATAAAAATACGGAGCTGCATTAACAATATAATTTGACAAGCATACACCGCTTAAAGAGTAATCACACTGAGTCTGCTTTTTTGAGATACTGAAGTTTTTTGCCTTATGAATGTAAGTCGTGTTAAGTACAGTAAATCTTTGGTTAATCTGTGATCATAGTGCTAATTTTCCCTTCCCTTATCCAATCTTTTTTGGCTTTCTTTTGTTGATTATTGAGATATTTTGGTTCTTTCTTTTATCAACAGATCACTATTTGAACCAAGGATGGGTGTATTTCGGCAGTAGTTTCTATTATATTTCTTCAGTCAATAAAGCCTGGCAAGACAGTAGAGAAGACTGTCTTCAAAGAGGTGCTGACCTGGTGATTATCAACAGCGAAGCTGAACAGGTATGTGACTAAAGAAAATAAGAGTAAAATATTAAATGAATACACTAAAATTAACCGGTTGGGACAAACATCAACAACAACAAAAAACATCATCCAGTAAGGGTCCTTAGGCAAGACCCCTCATGATATATAGATATTATATATATATATATATATATATTACTGTATATTTTTTTTAACCAGAAATTCATAAGACAATACCCAAAGTACATATGGATTGGACTGACTGACAGAGAGACAGAGGGAGTATGGAAATGGGTGGATGGCACACCACTGACAACAAGGTACACACATTTCTCTTTACTCAAATGAAATAAATTTTAGTACTGAAACTAATGGTCTTTAAACTTCTTTCAAAGCACAATAGTAGACATTGGATTTCTATTAAATGAGTATAGTATATCAAAGTAAAAAAAAACATAGATCTTTAATTGTTATTTGAACTTCTAACTGTTTCATTGAATGATTTATGTTCTTTGTTAAAAGCTTTTTGTTTTTGGTTTCAGCTTCTGGCGCTCTGGGGAACCTAACAATTATCGTGGCGGAAACGAAGACTGTGTAGAATTAACACTTGACTGGAATGATGTAGAATGTGAACAAAAAAAATTGTGGATGTGTGAAAAGAAAATGGCTCTGTAACATATGCACCGTGACAACTGCTACTGGTTATTGAAGACTTGAAGATATGATGTGTTTACCACTTTCAGCTAACATGTAAAGACAACACTGAAACATGGTTATACTTGTTTACTGTTTGGTTATCATGTTCCCTGTTGTAGTTACTAATATGCTATGGTTTAATCTTTCATACCGTTTGAGCTTCTAATGATTCACAAGTGTTACTCTTGTGTGTTCCAGCATGCTTAAAACTGGCTTCTGCATTTTTGGTCCCAACTCAAAAACAAAATGTAACAACCATTGAAACATGGTTTGGCAAAGTGATACATGTGGATTTTTCTGCTGTCTTTTTTTACCCGAATCTTGAAAAAATCAGAGCCCCCTCACATTCAACCCATTTGATCATAATGGAGTTGTGTTTTATCCAAATATTTAAATAGTTAGAATGAGATTAAGTGTACTTGGGGTGGAGCTTCCCAGTGCCCCCATGTGCAAAAGAAGACTGCAGCAGCCTACATGCTAGTCAAAACTGATTTACAGGTATCTTTAATTGTAGATATAATAGCAATTCCTGCGTCAAATATAATTTTCAGTAGTTACAATTGTATTTTGGAAATCAAAAATTACATGAAATACTGTACGTACTTGTTACAACATTAAGGTGGCATATCAATAATTTGATTTCGACTAGTCATAATTGCATTTTTGATAGAGAAGCTAATTTATGATATCTGTAATGTAAGAACAATTGAAGATATGTTCTGTAAATATTTCCACTAGTAAGAAATTAATTATTGGTCAACAATTTACACTAATGAGGTTATGGTACAATGTTTTAATGCATGCTGTGTTGATCCTTGTTATTTGTCCTGCAGTTGAATGAATAAATTTCCTGTCCTTCTTAAATGGTTACACATTTTTTGTGTATATGTATAAATAAATGGAAGATTGACAATGCCACCTGGGGGCACCTCAATCCCAGGAATTTAGCTATTTCAATTTAACTATACTAGAGTTAACACCGGTCACAACACAGTCTATTTTATTTTAATAATACATTTAAAAGAGTAAACCAGGTTAAAAAATAAAAATAAAAAACAACATATTGCTGGCTGCACAACTAGCTAATAAACTAGGCCAGATCTATCTATCACTGATAATAACTGTGTGAAATGATGTAGCACTGCTCCCCTGTGGTACAAAGTAAGAAACAAAAAGCACCCAAAATACTGATAGTAATAGCAGTAGTATTAATAATAATGATAATAATAATCCACTCAAGAAACCCAAAACATGATAATACAACAACCCTTCAAATAATCCCTAAAAAAATTACAATTTTAAATAAATGAAGCAAACATAAGATGTAAAGATGCATGTTAAATACTTATAAATAATTTCCTCTAGAGGGATTAATAAAGTATCTATTTGAAAGCCAATAGTTCCCCCCTTGTGTCACGTTTTAATTCAAGAAGTGGACCCAAAAAGAAGAAGTGAAAGAGAACAAAAAGGAACTTTAATAACTTACGGCACATAGAAAAAGTAGAAAAAAACACAATCTAACAAAAAGTGGCTAAGGAGTCCAGGTAAAAATAAAATTCAATAATTCAAGATCATTTTAAACAACAGAAGTCCAAACAAAGAAAATCCAGAGCAGAGGACACAAGGAGCAGGAACACAAGAAAGAATGTTAAGCTTTTAATGTTTAGCTTGGTCAAATGTGTTTTTCGTGTACTGTTTTATGTTGCTTTGATGTTCTTTTATGTACAGTGTCTTTGAGTATCCAGAAAAGCACTTTTAAATAAAATCTATTATTATTATTATTAAAAACAGAGATTAAATACACAACAGAGGACGAGATGACAAGACAAGAGTGTAAACTAATTAGGGACAGGAAAAACTAATTACGTTGGAACAGACTATCAAAAGTTGCATAAAAAAATAACAAAGGTTGGATGTAAAGCCACAGATTTTAACCGAATATGATAAAAATTATTATATCCTTCAGTTTTTCATGTTTTCATTCATGTGACTTAATGTGCAAACCACGTGTCATAGATGTCAGAGATAAAACAGAAAACCATGTTGATTACAGATGAATGAATGCTACTTTGAAAGTGCCAGGAGGGAGAAACCAGCAAGAAGAGAACGCTTCTGAAATTTGTTTCTTGTTGGAAGCAAATCGATGTCTCTTTTCCAGACTGTTGATTCAGAATTGTATCTGAACATGTCGGAGGAAATAGATGACCACATTTATAACACCATTGGAACTTTCAACAAACATCAAAAAAGACATTTCGGTAAGAATACACATGAAGTTCAGTCAGATTAAAAGGTGTTAATAATGCTTTTTTTAAAATCTTTTATTGGGTTAAAAAGCAGAAAAGAAACCACTTCTGCCAAGGCTCTACATTTGGTTTTATTACAACCCGAAAAACTGCCAGAAAATGCAACACATTTTTCCAGAAAGTTTGTTATTTTTAATCATAGATGTGTAAAATGAAGTTAATGTTGTATCCATTGAACCAGTGTAGAAGAAGTGACAAGAAAATAATTTGATAGACTCTACAATCTTTAGGCCTGACTGCCTAAAAATAATAATATTGTTTTTTTCTGTTTCTGTTTCTGCACACAGGGGGAAATCTTTACAGACTTGTTGCTGTGAGCTTTGGACTCCTGTGTATCTTACAAGCAGCTCTCAACATTTCACTGCGTCTTTCTCTCTGTGAGTAACTTCTGCGATTTTATGCATTCACCCTGTGTTTTACCAAACACTTAAATTTACCATCATATTTTACTATTAGAAGAGCAGAATGTGAAACTAGCGATCACCACAGTCTGAGTACAGTTACAAGCTATGACATTCACCAGCTCTCAGTGATACATAGAGTATATTTTTATCAGAAGGTAATTAAAACAACTATGAGTAATTGCACAGGTTGCATTTGCATTTAAACTTTTACTCATAGTTTGCTTTTAATGTTTTAGATTGCACTAAGTACTTTAACTATCCCATGCTGTGGCGCTTAGTAAGGTGGTATCAGAACTAAAAACCCTCCACTTGCACACTTGATCCCATACCTACCTCATTTTTTAAATCTGTTTTTAGCTGCCTTTTAGAGGAAGTTTTACATATCGTTAATCGCTCATTATTTACTGGCACCTCCCCCCAGGTTTTAAAGACGGCAATAGTCAAACCACAACTTAAAAAAAAAAAAAACCTAGATTCCTCAGATTTTAAAAACTACAGGCCAATCTCAAACCTCAGGTTTTTAGGTAAGACTTTAGAAAGAAAAAAAGTTTTTAAACAAACTAATAATTTAATTACAATTAATACTATCTTAGAGACTTTTCAGGCTGCTTTTAGAGAGCACCATAGCACACAGACTGCATTGGTCAAGGTATTGAATGATATTAGAATCAATAATGAATCCAACAAACTCTCTGTTTTGGTTCTACTTGATCTTGGTGCAGTCTTTGACACAGTCGATCATAATATTTTACTAAACAGACTCCTAGTCGTCCCCAGAACCTCTACAAAGAAGTATGGTGATGCCGCTTTTATCTATTGCGGCCCCTGTCTCTGGAACAGCCTGCCTGTGGATCTGAGGGACTGCACCTGTGTATACTTTTTTTTTTTCTTTTTAACTTAAGACTTATCTTTTTAGCCTGGCTTTTACCTAAAGGTGCCTCGCCATTCACTGCTGAGTTTTTAGGTTTAAGAATCAAGTTTCAGGATGTTTCGTGAAGGTCACTGCTGGGAATATAATTAACCAGTTACAAGAAAGTTAATGGGGATCAGGGAGTTTTAAATTTGTGATTCAGATGTTTTCCCTTGAAAGAAAATTTTGACACAAGTTAAAAAGCAGTGTAGTGTTTGTATGTCTGTTCACAACTTCCCTTGTGGTTTGTTAACAGCGAGAAAAAAGCATCAAGTTTCAGGAAGTTTAGTGAAGGTCACTGCCAAGAATATGATTTTGCAAGAAAACTAATGTTACAGTCTAGATGAGAAAAGAAGAGGTGGGGAGTTTTAAGTTAATGCTTCATTTTTTTTTTTTTTATTTAAGAGAAAATTTAAACCCACGTTAAAATGTCAGTACAGCATAATCATTCCATGCTTGTTCACAACTTCCCTTTGCATTAGCTGAGCGGAAGTTTGAAAAGCAAGACTGGGACCTCTTCAGTTCTTCATGTTTTTTTTTTATTTTTTATCTTTAGGCAGATTTCAAATGTTTTTTGCTTTTTATATTTCCATGATGTTGGTGGTGTATGGACCTGCTGTGATAGGCTATCATCTGAGATACCATCAGTGTTGAAACAGGGTTGACTGCGTAATTTTTTTTGCTCTCTCAGATGATTCTGATGATAATACGACAGATCCTGTGGCTGCTTTAAGAAAAGTGACTAAAGAAAGAGATGAGCTGAAGAAGAAGCTGACCATCTTCAGTGAGTATAAGAATTAAACTAAGTGCAGTTTTACATAAGGAAGTGATGGTGCTTGCTTTGATAGAAGAGTAGGTGAGAGGAAGCTACCATGCAAACAGGGACATTTACTATATTTAACCATAATCATGTTTGTGCAATGTAGCAACCACATCCTGTACACCAGTGGATTACTGTAAAACCAGAAATACACATTTCATTTTTTTAAGTACTGGCTTTCATTACCTTATCTGGAAACATTTATCAAACATCTCTTGTTACCACATGCACAGCGTAGCAATTAGTTCTAAGCACATGTATTAATGTATTTGTACATAAACAGAAAATATATAATAATGTAGTAAAACATTAGATAAAAATACTAACTATGTCTTAAAGCAGATGTTATACATGCTGCTACTTAAAAAGGTCCTTATAGTTACATACCCATTACATTATAGGGTTTTATAAATCATTTATTAAATGTTTGTATACTATAGAAATGCAGACGATGCAGGTTTTTTACATACTGTTTGTAGTTTCATGTTTCTACTGTAGCCAAGAAGGGACAAAGTAGATAATGACTCAAGATTTCATGTTTTTCAGGGGTTTTACGGACACCATATTTACTTCTTCACACTAGGAATGATGAGGCAAAATGACAGGGTTACAGTGCTAGATGGCACTAAATCCTGCACGCCAGTCCTTTAAATAAAGTGTTATCTGTATTAGTAGATGTGTATTCTTGTTTTATTAATTACTGCAACATTTTTGCTGTTATTTCCTAACAGCCGAATATTCTCGCCAAGGATGGATGTATTTCAACAACAGTTTCTATTACATTTCTACATTGGAGAAATCCTGGCAAGACAGCAGAAGTGACTGTCAACAGAGAGGTGCTGACCTGATGATTATTAACAGTATAGAAGAACAGGTGTGTATGAGTGTATGTGTGTGTCTTTATGCATGTGTAGACAGAAACAATGAAAAATTAAATAGAAGCAAAGTAACCAAGGTGGAGGATTGCAGTTACTGTGTGTTTCATTTATGTAGATGACTGTTTGTTTCTCTCTAAACAAGAACTTCACAAGAAGTTTCTGCAAGCACATGTGGATTGGACTGACTGACCAAGAAAAAGAGGGGACATGGAAATGGGTAGATGGGACTCTGCCCTCCACAAGGTTAACACAATTTTAAAATCAATCTAAAAAATCTGCAACAATCTTTAGTAACTTTTAGAACAAAGTAACATTTAATATTTGTTGTTTTTGTGGTTTTCAGCTACTGGGGCATAAATGAGCCTAACAGTCATGAAGGCATGGATGAAGACTGTGGAGAAATAAAGTTCTACGATGCTCTAAACAGCTGGAATGATAAACCATGTCAAACTAAAAATACCTGGATGTGTGAAAAAACAATGGTTCTATAACTCCACAGCAACCAAACCCTCGAGACAACGACTGAAACTTAGATTATGGCCAAGCTTAACAAACAGATAAGCCATCACAAACACATTTGTATTCATTTATTATACTTGATTCACTGCTTTCATTGCTTATAATCATAACAAGTGTAATATATTATTGCTACTCTAATGCTAATGCCTGGGGATTGTAATCAGTATAATATATAGTACAGTATATAAACATAATGTATCCATTAATTAAAGCCACTATGCATGGCAAAAATCTGTGACAAAAGAGAGTAGTTGATGTGCTGAATATATTCAACTGATTACACAGGTCTATGTTGTTTATATTGATCTGCTTCAGGCACATGTGATGTGCATGTAATACAGGCTCATGCAATATTATGGCATTTATTATAGGTTGATGCTATTATACCAGTGTATGTACAGTATGTGATAACAATTAAAGTCTGGATTAATCAATGTTACCTTCAAAGATACCACCACCATAAATGTGTATTACAGTGGCTTTAATGGTTTACTGTTTGCTTTTAATATTAACACATTTACTGGCTAAGCTGTATATATACTGCACAATATACCTTATATTGCTGTTAACACAGGTAGATTAAAGAGTCCTTAGAAGGTCTATGATTATAGTTAAATCCAGAGAAATTCATGTAATCTGCGGTGTGATGTTTATCTTGAATAAAATGTTTCAACAATGATCTCAATTTGTACGCTCCTTGTGTCCATATCTGTACGTTTTGTTTTCTTGTTCAGTCAATCTTTTTATTAGGTTTTTAGTAGACAGCACAGTACAATTCAACAACTATAGCAACACTTATCAGCAACATTCAGGAATAAGAGCTTGTTTGCCTCTTGACTGCTTCCACATCTTCATCAGCCATTTTGTGAAACTTTAAAAGCTGGATCATGCATGCTATACATGAGGACATTTATTATTGCTGTTGACCAGAAAGCAACTAGATAGGATAGGATAACATGCAATTGCTCAGAGCTCTGCCTGAAAAGGATGATCAGTGACTTTGATTTCATTTTCATGCTTGAACTTTTTTAAACTATTTTTGTTTTCACTGCACAGTTCCAGTACTTCAGAGTAAGGCATTGGAAAAGGTAATGCATTGAGAGCTAACTGAAGTAAGAACAGTTTATGAGACGATTGCACAGACTGTTGGAGTACCAAAACAGCAACTGGCTAATATCTAAAACAGTAGAGACGGTCGAGAATGTACAAGAGTAGATCATCTGCGTAGAGCAACTAGACTGTACTGTATAAAGCCTTAAACTGTCCTGACTATAAATGGCAAATGGAATAGCAAAGGAGAAAGGGGGCATACCTGCTGTATCCCATGGTGAAGAGGAAAAATTCATGTGTTTTAATATGATTTTTGTACAGAAAGAGAACTCACTTTAGGATGGAATCACTTTATGTCTAGCATGGACAGTAGAAATTATTACAACCAAAGATTGTCTTAAAGTTTGTTTGTTTGTTTGTTTGTTTGTTTGTTTCAGCTTTAAAGTGTAAGCCCTTTAAAGCTGAATTAGGGGAAGGAAGGGAGGAAGAAGAGAGTGTGTGTGAGAGAGAGTGTGTTGTTGTATAAGCAGAGAGAAATATATAAAAGATCACTGACCAGCACCATTCAAAGAAAACACTTTCAGCAACACTTTCATCACTCTTGAGTGGCTAAAATATGGAGATGGTTTTCCATGAAGAGGAGTGTGAGATCTCTATGGCAAATGGAAATTGATGATGCTTCACCCAGTGATGTTGGAGTCCCAAAAAGACAACCTCACCAGTGAGAGACACCAGTTAAAGAACAACCTGACAAGACAGAGAGCCCAGTTACAGGCCAGTTACAATCAACTGCCTACAGAGAAAGACCAGCTGGAGGAAGATTTTGAAGCCCACACCAAGGAGAGAAATGATCTTCAGAGAAAGCTTCAAGGTAACTAGAGAATGCAATTTCTTAAGCTACTGTAGTGGGATTGCCGGCTGCTGAAAACCTGATGTTCAGCTGTATTGCTTTATGTATGGCCAGACACTGATAGTATAGTTGGAATAGTAGAAAAAAGATAAAGGATGCGAAATATAATGTAAGCAAAGGAAAGTGTTGAAATGAGAGTTTTAGTGTAAAGACTCTAGTGTAAAGAAGTATACAGAAAGATTTGAAGTTTCATTTAAGTGTCTTTGTTGGAATATGGGTAAAATAGCTAAGGTTGAAGCATAAGTTTAAGAAGCAGTTGTCAGGTAAAGTTGTGTGTTTGTGTTGATTAATGTCTGCATAAGACAGAAGTAATATAGAGTAAGCGTAAAATAAGGTCAAGGATACGATAAAATCAGTTCAACTGTATCTTTCTTTTTTTATTTTATTTCCTAAACCATTTCAAGAGGTGTACTTGGATCGGCCTTACTGAGTCAGAGACAGCGGGTGCATGTAAATGAGTGGATGGGACCCCGCTAACCACAAGGTTCACAGGTTTTTTTATTCAAATTAATTGATTGCTTTATACTTCTCGGGGTGTGTTCTCTTTCGCCTAACGGTGGAAAAAGTGATAAATGTGGGCAAATAAAGTATCCTTTTAAAGAAAACAGTTGGAATGATTTAGCATGTTCCAGTTCATATGCCTGGATCTGTGAAAAAAAATTCCTTCCATGACCCTGCATTTCTCAATTTCAGGTGAACAGAAGAATTTTTGTTATGGTTCAGTTTATTATGTCTTGGTTGTTGTGTTTTCTGTTTGTGGTCTTTCTGTTTCCCCCTCCTATTTCTGTTTTCCTGCAGAGCTGGTGTGTTGCAGGGGGTGTGGCTGGCTCCTCCCAGTAGCAGCAGTGGCTCACCTGTTCCCACTCAGCCCATTACCTCCACCTCATAAGCCTGGCCTTCAGTCTGCTCTTTGTCAGATTTTTCCATGCTCTCCTTCTTCATGCTACTCACCTGTGCTCCAGCTCCAGAAGAACTCTCGCCAGCCTGCTCCCTGCCTCACCAGTCTGCTTAGTTTAGTTTCCTTGGTTTTTGAAATTAAAGTATTTTTTGTTTTCACTTACCAGTGTGTGTCTCTGCTCTGCTATATGAAAAGTTATGCTTTGGTTCATCGCTGAGTACATGTTTTTTCCTCATGAGCTGGCATCACACGATGACTGAATTTAATTATGAGAAGATTCAAGATCTCTTGTCATTTCACAGCACTGTAAAACAAAATTACAAAAACTCACAGATTAAAAACACCACAGAATAAATTAAATAAGAAGATAAATGAATAAGTCTGATCAATCTGATAAAGCAGTGGTCCCAGAACCCAGTCACATCTGCTTAAAGGATTGACTGTTAGTTCAAGGTACTTTCCGAGGAAGATATTAATTTACATCATTTTGAGTGTGCCTGACTCTGCCCCATCGTGCCCATACATTATTATTGACACTGCAGTAGCACAGAGACTTCAATAAAGTTAGTCAAAGGCAGGCTTGAGGTTGCCAAGCAACCAGGGTCAGCTGCAGGCCAGAGCAATTAACTGCAGGTGTGCTCTGTCTGTGTGTGACTGACTGCTGAGAGACACAGAAAATCTCTAAATGAACCCCCTCGATCTAGTGGCCATTAGTGCCAAACAGTAGGTCGTATCAAAAAGCTGAAATGACCATGAGCGTCCTCATCTTGTCGAATTTCAGTGGCTAAAGCTAAAAATGTGACCTTGGAAGATAGACAAAGAACATGCTCCTAAAATAACGTAAATAGTGTGCCTCTCCAATTTACATGGGAGTAGATGGGGCTGTCGGTGGGTGACCCTGGCGCATCAGTGTGTCTCCCGCAAAAATACCTTGATACCTTTTTTGTGTATGTGCGACCAAAACTGCGGGAGGAGTAGCGCGCCAAAATTCCTCGGATACGTAAGAATAATAAGTATGGGGAATAGTAAATAGTGCTTGCAGGCACACTCAATGAATTGCTATTAGTTGGTGCTGCTCACTGGCTGATGCAGAGTTAATCAGGAATAATTAACTTGTTGATTTGAAAGTCATGTGCATAAATAAATAATTTACATTGAGTACTGTCCTGCTCCTGATTTTTGCTTTTGATGATTCCTGATGATGCCCAACTGGGGTTGGGCATGTTTATCCATTATCTTTCTTGTGAATAAATTGTAGCAATTTTATGAAAAAGTCTAGATTTGATTTTGTATTTACGTTGTACACATCACAGAGGTCATCTGATATATTTATATTTGTTTAATTGTGTAACATTACAATATATAACATTACAAAAATATTTATATGGATACATGTGTGAACCCTGGTTATTACTTCTTTTCTGTAACGGAAGCCTGTGTTAGCAAGAACGAGAGTCAGGACGTAAAAAGGTAGGTGATAATGATAAGTGTCTGCAAGACAAGGAAAAGAAGTGAGTTTGCCTACTATGGAGAACAGAAGAAACAGTTTTTAGATTAGTGCAGAAAATTCCATTATGCAACTATATCTTACATCTGTGTGAGTTTTTGTAAAAGAGGAATCTGAGATGTTTTTGGACGGTGAAAACCTCCCTGATGCTACATTACATGTGCATAATAAAGGTGGAAAATGTAAAAAGTCTTTGGTGATTAGACTCCATCGTGGCGTCATCATATTTAGAGCCATTGATGTTGTTATGATTAGCACCGGAAACCCCCCTTAACGGAGTCTAGACACAGGGGTGGTGTTTAGCTCAGTTGGTAGAGCAGTCGCCCCGTGTGTGAAGGCTCAGTCCTTGCTGTGGAAGCCTCGAGTTTGAATCCAACCTGTGGCTTTTTCCTGCATGTCACTCTTCAGCTGTCTCTATCAAAACAAAGCTTGAAAAGGCCAAAAAAATAATCTTTAAAGAAGTCTAGACACTGATGGTAGTAGTGAAGGGATGAGGAGTATGCAGGAGGTGAATGGGGTGAAGGAAGAACAATTTTACGCAGAACAACAATTAAGGTTTGAAAATTTAAAGTGTAAAATTAATTCACACATCATTCAAAAACGCCAGTGTTCACTACAGAAACAAATGAGAATAAGTAAATCTTCCTGCTCTCTCAGATGCAAGACTGATTAAGTTTGAGGCCATAAGAAAGTGAGCACCTTCTGTGAGTATGACGATGAAGCTAAATACACCGTTATGTCGTGGAAACAGAAAGAGAAAGAAACATTATGAATATGTTCTTCGACCTCTTTTTGAATGTTTTTTTTTTCAATGGGATTTTTTTACATCAACAGATTTCTTCATTCAACAAGGTTGGATATATTTCAACCACACTTACCACACTACAACAGAGTAGAGATGACTGTCTGCAAAGAGGTGCAGATCTGGTGGTTATCAACAGCAAATAGGAACAAGTATGTAAAAAGAGTGAAATCAGTCTGTCAGAGAATCAGATGATCAGATACTGAAAACTGCATTTAAACGTTTATCAGCTGATCAAAAGTTTAAGACCACAAACTTAAAAAGTCAAAATCATGTGTGACTTTCATGTCATTTTCTATTAGATATTCACGCTGTCATGACCCCCTGATGGCAAAGGCAAAAAGGTTTTCTGTCTTTGAATCTGACAGGATTGTTGAGCTGCACAAGCAAGGCCTTTCGCAATGCGCCATCCCTGTCGAGCTTGAACGCAGTAAGGCATTCATTTTAAATTTCTTAAAAGATCCTGAGGGTTGTGGGACAAAAAAAGTGATAGACCCCAAAAAATGTGAATATTAGTAATTTTTCTCCCAAAAAATAGAACATGAAACATAAAGAACATATCACGTGTTAAAACTGAAATATTTTATAATTTCATGGAAAATATCAGTTCATTTTGAAATTGATGGCAGCAACACATCTCAGAAAAGTTAGGACCGGGGCAACAAATAGCTGGAAAAGTATACAGCACAAATCAAAAACAGCTGGAGGAGCATTTGACAGTTAATTAGATTAATTGGCAACAGGTCAGTAACATAATAAGGTATAAAAGGAGCATTTCAGATGTAAAGATGGGCAGAGGTTCACCAATCTGCAGCAAACTATGTCAAAAAATTGTGTAACAATTTCAGAAAAATGTTCTTCAGCGTAAAATTGCAAACACTTTGAGTATCCCATCATTTACAGTGTAAAATATCATCAAACATTCAGAGAGTCCCTGTGTGCAAAGGACGAGGTCAAAGGTCAAAACTGGATGCTCATGATCTTCAGGCCCTCAGACGACACTGGATTAAAAATGGGCATGAGTCTCGAAATCACTACTCGGGCTCAGGAACACTTCCAGAAATCACTTTCTGTGAACACAGTTTGTCGTGCAATCCACAAATGCAAGTTAAAGCTGTATCATGTAAAGAAGTCATATGTGAATATGATCCAGAAATGCCTTCATCTCCTCTGGGCCAAAGCTCATTTAAAATGGTCTGAGGAAAAATGGAAAATTGTTCTGAGGTTAGATCAATCAAAAATTTTAATTCGTTTTGTAAACCACCACCTGTGGGAAGAAAACAAATAAAAAGCTTTTAGGTAACTTATTACATATTTATTTTATAATTTATTGAGGGCCCAGTTCAGTTCATCATTGTGTATAGACACAGACACACACAGGCATACAAACACACAAGCTAGTGTGTATTATTTGACAGGAGACATTTTGACATGTCAGTCTAATTACAGCTCTGTAATTTTGTCTGACTGAAGTGTTTGTACACTATATGTTATGGATTCATTATAGAACAAGAGATCTAGAGAAATAGAGACGGATGTCTTTTTTAAAATTCTGTGTTGACACAAAGTGTCATCAACATCAGTACGACGTCTTTACCAACCTTCTCCTTCCTGCAATCAACAGCTTATTTTTTTTATTACTTCCATTACATGATATTTTAATGTGTGTTCAATGTGCAACATGTCCATTTACAGATTTCTTTAAATGAAGCGATATTAAAATGTTATATAATGCAGTTAGTTAGTTATTAGCTTTGGGACTGGAAATTAGTTTGTGTTTATGACTATTCATTATTCATTTAATCCTAGATGCACCAACTCAATTTGCCAGTATACTGATTTTAATAATAACACGTCAACACTGAGTCATATTTAAACTAAACTAAATTTCTCACTGTTGTGGCCGTCAGAGGTTCTTATTTCTGGTATTATTGGCCAGGTTCTTTTCCTTTAGGTCGACCTGTGATCATTTTTTCGTAGATGCTTTGCCTTTCTATGACGCTGGCTGAAGTTGCTCTACTGAAAGATGGTTTTTGTTTTGTTACAGAGTTCAGAACATCTAAGCAACCAAAATAAACACAGTTGTCTGCTTAACATATTAACATAATTTCAGCTTCACTCTACCATATTGTTGTTTATTTATATGCATCCTCGTCTTATCGAGAAATTTACTTCCAAATTCTTTTCTGTTGTTAGAAAGTCCCTACATTACATGGTGTCGTTTTCACCACACGGTATAAGACCACTGTTGTTGTTGTTGATGTTGCTAAGAGAAAACTGCTGTATCGCAGATTTATATCTGTTAACGCTGACGTCTCTGTAAAGGTTGGTCTTTAAATAGATATCCTGCATGTAGACTTACAAAGAATTGCATAGATATAGATTTGAGAAATTGAACACACTATTACAGCTCAGTTGCTCACCTAATGTATCTCTCTATCCGTCTGGGCTTTTAATTTCATAAATGAGTGAGTGTGTCAGTATAGAAGATATAAGCCTGGGGAAGGGAATTATTCCAGCACATGTAATGGTTGGGTAGGAAAAGCACATGTAAAAGAAATGTACAAACTGAACTGAATGGTGGCTGAATTCGATTTAGCTGCTTCAGTTTCAGGACCTTGGTAAAACTCATACTGACTCACTCTGATGTACTTTGAGAGTGTCTCTAATTCTCCTTGGCCAAGCGTCAATAAATAATACAGCATAAGACATCAGAGGCTCCTGAACACTTTCTTCCCTCCTGACCTCACCTTTGACCTTTGACTTCAGCAATTTCTCCGCAACAATACTGACTCACTGTAACACTGTGACTGCTTACTTGGACTCTTGAATAGAACCTTGAAGGCGATTGTATACATGTATGATCATTTAATTCCTTACTACTGTAGTTAATGAGTTGAAGGAAAGCTAATATAGCAGACGTGTGGAGGTAAAGTACAAATTTATACTGTAAAAAACAAACAAAAAACCCCCCCAAATCTTACACCAGGGGTCTTTGACTCCTAGGGTGTCCTCAGAGGTTCTTCAACGAGTGAACTAATTTTTGTCATAATAATTGACAATTTTACCAAAATAATGGTGAATGTGAGGGTGCGGATAACTGAGAAACTACAAACAGCAGAGGCATTTTCACTCCAATCGGATGAATTAGTGAACATCCAAAGACGAATAGCTCTTGGCATTGGCATTCCCTGCACTAAATCAATACTGCCAAACTGCTACATATACTTTTGTACAATATATTTTTATTTACTATTGCTATTTTGATATTTTGTTAAGTATAGTTTGTTCTTTATATTTTTATTCTTAAGTTGTTGTCTATCGTCACAGTGTGAAATGCTGCTGCTGCTCTGTAATTTCCCAGCTTGGAATAAATAAAGTCTATCTATCTATCTATCTATCTATCTATCTATCTATCTATCTATCTATCTATCTATCTATCTATCTTTTTTGAATATGAAATATGAATAGGTGTCGAAATGTGCGCATGTGGAAATGTGCATAGAGCGCCACGCCCACACCATTTCCTCAAAATTCATCATTTTGATAACTTTTACTCAGGAAGTACCAAGTTTGAAGTGAATTAGATAAAATCCCTTGGAGGAGTTCGTTCAAACATGACCCCTTCTCAACCAGTTCGAAACAGCAAAAATGGCGGTTTTCATTCTCAAATATCTCGCTTCCTGTTCATTTTAACTTTTTTGTAGGTCTTGCCATGTTCTACAATTTGGCTGAGTTTCATAATTCTGTGTCAAAAACTGTGGCGGGGCTGTTCCAAAGAAAAATTCCAGGGGGCGCTATAGAGCGCTTTTGCCCCGCCCCCTCATTAATTATGCATCCGAATTGTGCATACTATTGGTCTTAACAACCATAACAAGTTTTAGACAGCTCTGACAAAGTATATGATAGCCGCACACTTTTGCCCGAAAATCAGCCCAAAAGTAAATGGAGTCTCATTTTTTTTCGAAAAAATCGGCAGCGTTGATTTTGACGCGCCGTCACGGCCACGCCCTCTGATAAAAAGTTTTGATGACTTTTTATTGCCGAGGCCTTGAGAACACACACGCCAAGTTTCAAGCACATCGGATGAAATCCCTAGGAGGAGTTCGTTCAAATGCGACCCCTGGAAATGAGGCCAAAACAAGTCCAAATTTGACAGAAATTGGACGCCGTACGCTTTACTGTAGCCTGGGGCACCAAGACACTTTTTTGTGCGTCTGGGCATGTCACATACTCCCACAAAGTTTCGTACACGTGGATGAAACCGTGGCGAGGGGCACCGCCAAAAACGCACACCTAGGTGGCGCTGTCGAGCCATATGCGCACTGTGTGAGACCCCCAAAATGCGAAATTTTACACCTGACATGGGGGGGATAGGGAAATTTTCGTGAGTTTTGGGGGGGATATGGGCCGTCGAAAATGCAATTTACTCTTAAACGTCGTTCAGCGTTCAAAATCCAACAGGGCCTCGCCCCAGTGTGCTGTGCTCGGGCCCTAATTACACGAGGGGTCCTTGTTCAGTTTGTCTCTCGGGCTGAAAAGGGTTGAGGACCTTTGTCTTACGTACGGCTCCTTTAAGCGCAGGGGCGCACAGTAACCAGCAGGGGGCGATAAGCGCTCACTAAAGAGAACTTCCGGAAACAAAGAATGAGTGTATCGTCCAATCAGACGAGACTTCAATTTTAAATGAGAGCCGATAGTTGCTTCTCCCTGCGACTAAAACCCACAACAACAACACAACTGACCTCAACTAAGCAGGCCAGGCTCGGGGCTCTGGATTATACAACACTACTTATCAGCTCGTCCGTGGATTTTGAGCTCCGGCTGCCTCTCGTCGACAGCTGTTTCATGGGAACCCAGGAGGGAGACAGAGGTAAGGCAGCCCGGACTCAGCGCTCCGGTCCGGAGGAAGCTAACGACACGTAGTTAACGCTAACTCACAGCTAGCTATCGATAGCCACCGAGTTATTTCCTGCTGTCACCGAGCCTGACATGCCTGACTACATGTTTGAGTCCTGACGCAGAGCTCACAGGTCAACGCTGTCTGACGACGGCAGCAAACAGACCGACTTAGCAACGTTAGGCTAGCTGCCTTTGAGTTAACGCAGCCGGTAAAGTTGCGGTAAAACACGTCAGAGGCGACAAGTAGCTTTGGACAAAGGTTTTCTTGTTGTTTTGTCACCCCAGATCCATAACCGCCGGTACTATCTGTTTAATAACGTAATGTACGTCGTTAAACTCGGCAGTCTTTGGCTGTAGCTGGTGTGTTTGAGACTCCCCGCTCCCAAACCGAAGTTTACCGCCGGTGTGCATTGATGAGTGAAACAACGCTGTCACCCCTGTAACCTGAATAAATGACCAGTGAATGTCACCAAAATGAGCTCACAACAAATCATTCTTCACACATGGCACACTGATGTTTCAGTATTGTGGAAGTGTTTCACATAAATTCACAGTAAAAAGCAAAGATGTAGGGATTTCCCTCTGTTTAACTCCCTCATTACTCTCTCTACTTTTGTTAGTCTAATAATACAGTAGCAGGGAATGTCTGACACTGTGAGCAAAGCTTGGAATAAGGTGCCCCCACCTCCTCATGATTGTTATTTGATCCCATAGATACTCAACAGTTAAACCAAGATAGCCTAATGTTGTTGTTTGACATTACTTCTGACATTTAAAATAATAACAGTCTGTCCTAATCTAGTTATTGACTCTGGCAAAGTGTGAAAAACAATAAAATTCCCTAAAACCACTGCATCTGTAACCAGATCACACACAGTTAGGCTTTTCTATCCCTGAGCCTCCCACGAAACTGTTTCAAGCCCTCCGGGAAAATACCTCCTCCCATTTTTAAAGCCTCTGTTCTCCAGGACTACTGTCTAAGAACTTTCTTTGTTAAGCATGAACAACACCGTTCCCTCTTTTCCAACAGATTGGGTAGATGTGGCAAATGATCTACTCAGCAAGTGTCACATAAACCTGAGGCTGAGGAAACTGACTGACTGTGATGCAAATGTTTTCATTGGTCTGTACGAGAACATCTTGGGGGAGAAAGTTCCAGGTAAGACCGAGCAAAATATAGATCTACCAAAGGTTAAATGCAACTGCTTGGTAGGTAACCATATTCATAAGAAATCAGTTGTTTGGATTGTTTAACCAAAAATTTACCAAATCTTCCTTGGTTCCAGGTTCTCACTTGTGATTATTTGCTACTTTTTTTATCTAATGTGATAATAAACTGAATATAATTTCAAAGTTGGACAAACAAAACAAGTCATTTTGCTGAAATCAGTTTTATTTTTTATCACGTGGCTCTTAAAGATCAGGCGAGTAATTGATGATGAATATAATCATTATTTTCAGCTCTAACAAGGCCAAAAACACTGAAGGTTTACAAGCTGTGAAGTTTTAGAGCACGATCCCCTGAGTGTGTTTAGTATGTCAGGAATTCTTCGTAAGACCGTCAAACATGCCATCATGAGACTGTTAATGTGCCTGAGCTCTTTCCTGTACTTAACAATGCAGGAAAGAGCTCAACAACATGAAAACCGTCTCACAATGGCATGTTTGCAATGTTAAAGCTTTAAGTGTTCAAGTAAGTGTCTGAGTACATTTTTCTGTAAGTTTGACATGTTTATGTGTCTCATACATGATTTGGTTATTCATGTCGCCTGTGTGTGTTTGTTTAGATTACATTGCAGCACCATGCAGTCAAGAGGATGACATCCATAATGTTCAGTCTGTCATTGATTCACTGTCCCTGGATTACCTTCAGATCAGTCTCTCACACATTACAGGTATGATGATTATTTCGTTTGCATGTATAAAAGAAGAGCAAAACTTTATCTGGGATCAACTTGCGATGGTAGAAAATTTCACCCTCAAGTCACTTTAGGTGGGCTGTATCGCCCAATTTCCTTACCTTCTTAAAAGGTGTACAGAGACACAACAACAATACAATGTCTTCAGCAGTAAAACCGATGAGTACTGACAATAAACCTGAGGATGGTTGTGTGTTTGCAGGAGAAAATGTTGTCAGAGGCGACAACGAGTCTATCAAGAACCTCCTGGAAATATTTGATGGCCTCCTGGAATATCTCAAGGAAGAGATAAGCGAGGAGTCACAGAATGGTGGTGAGTTGATTTTATTTGTCCCCTCCAGACGATTGTACGATACTGAAATCAGCATTGAGTACAAAAGAGGAAGTAGTGTGTTTACTGTGATGTTTCAGTGGCTGAAATGTTTATTAATCTGATCTGTGATCACAGTGGCGCAGTGTGGTATCTATCTTCAGTGTTTAACAGTGACAAGCTATGCCTGTGTGTGTTTAGTACTTAAGTTAGTGTTTGCTGGATTTGGCCTCAGATTAAGACAAACCAAAAGAATAAAAGGCCTGACAAACAGTGGATTTTAAGTGTGTTGAAATAAAGGTCATGTAAAGTTGTTCCTCTTCCTGGAAGCTCATTACATGTTGTAATCACAAGTATTGCTTTCTCTTTGTCGTTGGTTCTGTTTTTCTTTCATAATTTCTCTTCTTCTTCTGTGTTTTTTCAGAGGAACTGTCTGACAGCCTCAATGAGGACGTGCCTGCTGAAACTAAGGAGCCAACAAACTGCAATGCCACAGATAACAAGGAGAGTAAACTGGACGGAGCATCTTTGTCTTCGAGTGGAGCGTAAGAGCTAGATGCACTTCACATCACACATCACGGTGCTCTTTTATCAGGATAAAAGCATGCATGATGGAGTGAGTCTGAGCTCTCCCACAAACTAAACCAAAACAACCTGACAGTCAGGTTTGTTCCACATGACTCTGATCATGTCATTCTGCTTTAGTGTTTTTGCAGATCCAGGCTGTACATCCTGTTGACACAACAGCCAGCTAGGCTAACTCTAAGCAGTAGTGTAAATATAAAGGGATTAGTAGCTGGTTGTCAAACAGTGATGTCCTGTGTGTTTTTCATTTGTTTAGTCGATGGTTGTCATGTGAATTTACTTATAGCCATAAACATGTTTTGGAAACACTTTAAATATATTATATTATATAACTTGCGTATTTTGATGGTGGTGTAAGTTAAGGACACACCTTTGTAGATGTCAAGGCCTCTGCTGTGACGATTTCAGCAATATGATAAACTCCTGAAATAGACTTTTTAACATGTCTAAAAACATTACTGTATTTGGTGCTGAGCACTCATGACTTCTTTTCAGTTTCAGTTACGAGTGAATAGATTGTGGTATGAGGAATTCAGAGCCAGTAAACGTTGATCATTTTAACATGAAGTGCTTTTGTCTTATTGTTCAGGTCCACTGTTCACTCCAGTAAACATTCCCTCCATTCCTGGAACGCTGAGGAGATGGGATCAACTAGTGAGCTCATTGGGCTGGGAGTCTCAGCACGCACATTCGCAGCCAATCAAGAAGGTGAAACATGCAAGCTCAGTCCATCCTGACTAATCAGTTCAATTAGTGTTTGGCAAACAAGGCACCACCATCACCACCAAAATAATTACGTGCATACGCCTGCTCTGTCACAGCATGTTGCTTTCAGTTATCATTCATATTTTGATTAATTTATTATTGAAGATTCGAACTGTTAAGTGTAATAAATCTGTTTGGACTGGCTGTCCCTCCACAAAACTCAGACGCAGTCAGCACCTCTGGTCTTCAGGAATCCCAGGGCGCACCACAGACTGAACCGCTGCACTCAGCCATTGCCCTGCAGCCACCAAACCAGAGCAACACCCCCCACAAACCCAACACAGGCCTACACTCGTCCAGCCAACCTCCCACAGCTGAGAGCCTCAGCCAAGGGCACACAGAGGAGGAAGCAGTTCATGTCACTACAGAGGTAGCCTTGTGATCCAGTATGATGATGTTTAATCATTTCACAGTTGATTTAGCTGTTATTTGCATGCGGTGTGAACAGACATGCAAACTTTATCTTCACAAAGACCCAGGGGCAACGAGATATGTTTCTATAGAGCCAGCTATTCACGACTGTCTCTCTTTCACACTCACACACACACTTTCACTTCCTATTTGAGTGATTCCAGGACAATACAGGAAGGATGAGCAAATGCTGACTCATTCAAAATAAATTAAACAAGGAGTTACTTCACTGATACCTTCCAGACTTTTCTTCAGGACAATACTGTCCTAAAATCACTTATCCAAATGTCTAAAGAGCCATTTAAAGCTATATTCTCTTGAATGTCCACTGTCCATTCTGATATTTCACAGTTCACTGAGATCAGCCTATTAGTAGAAATAAAGAAAGATCTGCAACCAATGGAAAGCGATTTTGTTCTTGTTTCAGCTTATTTATCACATTTTAGGAAAAAATAGGTGATGCTGTCTGACTGACTGACACCTCAGCACAACTAACAGCAGGTCTTGACATGCAAATGATGGGGTTGTGTCGCCCTTTGACACAGCTTAATTTATGGCTGGGTCAATAACTGAGAGTACACAACAACAACAGCCACTAAGCTTGAACGTTACATAAGATTTAGAGCAAGTTAACCTATCGTTAGTGTCGGTGTGTTCTTAAAGCCTTGTGTGCGGTCTCTGGTTTCTACTGTTTCTCTCATGGATAATTTTTAAAATGTAGCTTTTGTGAGCTGCAGATTGATGTTGAAGATTGAATTACAAATTCTGTCAATGGTAATAGCCTCTGCCCTCGAGTTGGCTTTTTCTTCTTACCTTTTCCCCCTCTAACTTTAACTATCTCACTATTCTCCTTACACAGACCTCTAGACCGGTAGCTGAGACAGTTGTTACCAACGGGCTACACTCTCCTCCCCATCTCAAGTCTCCAGGTGAGTTTAAAAAAACACACCTTCATTCTTATTTAGAACAAAATGCCAAGTGGTTTGATTGTTTGGTTTATTTAACTGTACAACTAGCAAATTGTTCTGTTCTACTATGCTTGTATAGCAGTAAAGTCAAGTGTGACTTCAAGTGTGACTTCATGTCATGTTTTGCTCAATTTTTAGCTGTGAGTGAGAAGTCCAGTCAGCACAGAGCCAGGGCAGAAGTGGAGGGGGAGGCACTAGAGGTAAGAGAACAACAAGCATTCACATGTACCAGGTTTACAGCAACTTCTCACCCTCTTCTATGTTAGAGGGTGTAGATTCATTTTAATTCACAAATGCCACACTGTTTTTTTCTCTTTCTTGTTTGATCTCAGCCAACCAATGGAGGCCCCAGGAGGGTTTTATTCCGTACCCAGCCAGATGTCCTCTTCCTCACCCTGCAGGATGAGATGGCAGCCACAACTCGTTCTCCTCTAGACACTGAAGAGGAAGATCAAGATGCGGAGGAGCTAAGTTATACACATAGACAACTGGATAGAAGAATGGGTCACAGAGATAGGACAGGCCACAGGTAAGAGAAATGAAGTTTCAGTAGGAAGCTATAGAATAATCATTTATTTGAGTATGTCATTCCTCATTTTATGCGGAGACAACATAGTGATGCTTTGTTTTCTGTCCGTCTATCTCTGCTGTATCATGTCTTCTTGAGCAGTAGCAGGTTGGAGGACAGTTTTGAGGAGCCTCTTTCGCATCGCAGACAGAAGAACAAGAGAGCAGAAGAGGAGCTGCATCACATATCTGAGAAACTCTCCCATCGACTTGAGGAACTCGATCAGGTGTGTATTTGTGTTTATTGTGTAAGGTCACAGCACATTATCTTGAATGTTCTTTATCCAAGTAAAAGTAATTTTAATCCTTCGTGTATGTGTGTGTGTCTCTGTTCGTGTTCAGAGTGCGTTCAAGACATTTTTGTATCACTGTGTTGTCCTTTTTATTCTTGCAACAATATACTTTGTGTAATCCCTGTAGATGCTAAAACGAGTTCTGAGTGAAAGTGGAGAGTCTAGTGAAGTCAGAGAAGAGGACAAGCAGTCCCACTACAGTGACAGTATCATGGAGTGTCGCAGGACTCCAAGACAACTCACAGGTACACACACATCATGGCTAACATCATGTATTACTAATTACGCTACAAATTCATTTTTAACCTATAGGTCTCTTAAATCCACAATTCCTTGTGAAGAAATGTTTCTAAAAATTAAAAAAATGTAATATTTATTGTAACATTTCTTAGTTTCAGGACCACCAGATGCAGAATCCACCCACCGCACACGCTCCTTATCCCCGTCCCCACCGCGGGTCCCTTGCTCTCAGCAGGAGCAGTTAGAAGATGCCATGGCAGAGGCCTTGAGTCTAGATGATGGGAGACAAACCAACCTCACAGTTTCTAATCATTCAAGGCGGGAAGAGCGACATTCAAGACCGTCTCACAGGAAACATGGCAGGGTGTGGACATAGTCACTGTTTTTTTTTAGTGATTTTCCTTTTTAATGTATCATATATCAGAGTGTTATTATCAAGAGGTAAATTAAAACATTGTGTATTTGCTCGATTGTTTTCGGTTGTTTCTATTCTTTAATCATTCAAATCACTTACTCTCTCTCAGTATCTGGAGAATAAGGCCTACGAGGAGGAGCTGAAAAGATATGAAGACAAAGAACGGGCAGATCTACACAAGGCACGGCTCAAAGCTCAGGAAGCTGTAAGTCATTTGTACAATGTTTCGTATAGTTTCAGTATGATGAGGGCTCTCATCACATCAGACAGGGAGTTCAGAAACTGTTACATCTGATCTGACTATGAGTTTACTTCAAAATAATTGTGAGTGTTAGAAACAAATCAGTCACAACCTTAAGATAATAGAAAGACAATAAAGGTTGTAAAAAATAAAACAATCATATCAACCCGTGCACCTGCGCTGCCCTAATACATATATATAATACATTTGTGAAAGCACATTTGTTCAGTTAGTATTCAAGTTTTAATGTATTAACAGAAAATCACACAGTTAGTGAGAACACAGTAAAGACTTCAAGACAGACATTCAACTTTTTGCTATAAAAATATAAATGTTGTTTTACTGGAACCTTTTCTCTAATCACTGTAAACACAGACAGAATCCAAAGGTTGACATATATTTGATGTAAAATGACAAAGGGTAAATAACAACTGGTTGTTTGCAGGCAACTATTAAACAAGCAGCAATATAAGCATAATAACATGAACAATAACACTTTCAACTTGGAGGAAAATAAGCAAAACAGAACAAATGAAATACCAAGTGCTTGTGACTGTTGGGCAACTTGTCCCAGTTTTCTAACAGTTCTTTTGTTTGCGTGTCTGTAGGAGCGACAGTACAGAGAGGCCATACTAAGGGACGTTTCCCCATCACCCAGACTGTCCCCAGCTAGAACGAAGGCCCAGCATAGGTCACAACGTAATGCACAAGCAACACCGGGTCGGAGATGGCAGGATGAACCTAGGAAAACTCCATCAAGTAAGTAATAACTACTTCTAGGCCTTCATACATTGATTTAGTTGCGTTGCTTTGTGGACAACACAACTGTGCTTTGCAGAGTTGGGCTCCTCAGGTCTCTAATGGGTCGTGGGCCTCTGAGACTGAGTGTTCAGAAATGCTTTTCTTACTAAGCTGTGATGA
Source organism: Larimichthys crocea (assembly GCF_000972845.2). Lineage (NCBI taxonomy): Eukaryota > Metazoa > Chordata > Actinopteri > Sciaenidae > Larimichthys > Larimichthys crocea. The sequence goes on from NC_040020.1 coordinate 10,882,953, forward strand.
CTGAGCCTCGGCTTTTGCACACACCTTATCCTTTGGCTGAAGTTTCCTCTTGGACGTTGAGCGTGTCTTATGAGTGTTCATATTTCTAGCCTCAGGCTGGCTGGCCCACTTGCGCTGATAATGGCAGAAGTAACAACTCTGGTAGACTATCAAGTATGGTCCACGGGTGTGTTTGCTGCAGCGGCACTTTCTGTTGCACATTGGGCAGTTCTTCATCAGCTGCAGGATGGCCTCCTCATCAACAATGTGCTGCAGAGTTTGTCTGTTATGGGGCAAGAAAGAGAGCTGAGAAATTATAATGACATAGGATCATATATATATACACAAGGATACAAGGAATTTAACCTGCCTCACTGTAAACAGAGTGGGTGTAACAATGCTCTTAATTTATGTACTAGATCACAGGTCTGTTTGCACATCAGTGGAACATGGTCAAAGTTATTTGTTCACTTACTTCTCGGTGGTTGCAGTGCATGTCTCAGGTGCATTTTGAATGCCTGTGAATTAATGTTGCTTTGGTCAGTTAAAATGATCTTTTTAGTTGGAATACTTAAACCTTGAAAGAAATCAAAGTCATTTAAGAGAAAATTTCAAGCAAAGTTAAAACCAAAAACATAATTTATAACTGAGTGGACTCCATTTGACAATTTTACTACATTGGCAGCCAGATGAACTTTCTTCACCAGGCTTATGAACATCAGAAAAATGTTGTCAAGCATGCTCCAGGAGGAGTAAACAGAAATAAAACTGATTTGTTTATATAATAGTAAAATAGCAAAGCTTGATCCTCATAATAATATTTTGTGTACAAATTAGGACACAAATTAGCACTGCGTTCTCTTCCACGTGTCATAAGACCTGTTGTAGCTTACTGATCGTCCATGTTGCATCAACAGAGGAAACTTGTTGATGCAACATGGACAGTCATGAACACCACAGCAGCACATGACCATAATGCTCAACTGTGTCTACTTCTAGCGCCTGTATCATTAATTACTCACATATGCTGCGAACAAGAGATCATCAACTCACCTGTCCTTCTGACCTCGTCTGGAGATCTGTCCATTACTGCCCAGGTGTCTTGCAGCTATGAAATACCAGATAATATAACGGGTTAGAAGAATGTTCCTTGGGGCCAACCTTTTACAAGTAGTATGTAATAATTTCCCCCAACTGCACCATCTACTGTAAGCCCACATCTTTAGGGAACAACAATCGATTTAATCATTGCACATTCAACTTCAGCTAATATTGTCTAGCCAACACTTGGACAGTAAAGTCTACAGTCGGTTGGTGCCGTGCCAGCTGTTAAATTATTTGCTCAAATCAATGACAATAAATCCTGCAGCTAAAACTGCCTCCAACAGTCAGTGGCTTGAGGTGTTTCTGGTTCTGCACAGGTTGAAAGCACATGTCCTCTCTGAACCAAATATCACCATCTAATGGTCAGACAAAGTGTAGTCTTTTCCCTGATGCCTGTGCTTGTGTCTGCAGTGACGATAGATGGGCAGTCACTGTCCTGTCCAGAGGACTCTGATCTGTGTTAACTGCACACACAATAATATTGTTCAGATGTAAACCAGTGAGGAAACAGTGAATCCCTGATGGTACAACATACACTTTATCAATGCACAATATGTCAACCTGTTTACATGCAGTAACAAAATATAATATACTTAGAAACTGGAGTGCATTGATCTTAAACATTAACTACTAATAACTAATTACATAGGCCAAGTTCATCCTCAGTATTATACAGAAATGTTACTTGCTACATAAGATAAAACATGCATGTCTGACATTTCTTACAAACCAAACGTCCTGAAAATCTTTTGAAAATCAAACGAGTTGTGATGATTTTAATTCTGGATAGACCTCCTGTCTTAAGAGACTTCCGCGAGCCAACGTTGCGGTCGCTCCACAGGAATTGTGGGAATTGGTGTTTGATGTATCGACTCACCTCAGCAGGGGGCCTAGTCTAAACTCGTCCTGTGGACTACAACAACCAAGTACAAAAGCGATGCGCCATAGATTCGATAAAACTAGACCAGTCAATTAAATTAGTCTGTTTTCTGGCGGAAATGTATTAAGTATTTGTGACGCCTTTCTAAACTTTGCGTACACACGCCCATCTTTACGAGCTTAGCGGTTGACAGTGTTTGGAGGCTGAGCGCACGCGCCAGAAAGCTTGTGCGCAATGCCTTCTGGTACATGTAGGCATTGCTCTGCAAGTAGTACAGCTCCGCTTTATGACAAGCAAAGATTAATTTATTGCTTCAGTTGACTTAATTTAATTAACAGTAGCTTGAATTACCCTTCAGGATACTGCAGCCTTACCTGTTATCGCACACCTGCAGCTGTAGGTCTCAGGTAGACGTGTTTGGATGTTTATGATCCGACCTGCCGTATGTAGTCACCCCTTCCGCTACATACACGACAGTCTAGCCACAACTTGAGTCTGTCTTTCACCACCAGCAAACCAGTGTGCACGCATGAACACGGTAAGCAGGTCAGGATAAACTGTGAAAATCCATTATGTAGCTAGATATAATAAATAACTGTTAGTTGCAGATATAAATATGGATAAAAACTTTATGATATTCTCTCCTAGAGAACAATAAACAAACTTCTCAAAATGGAAATTCACTAACAAAGACCACACTGATATGGATATAGATTTACATTGTGGATAAAGGTGAACCAAGAAGATGTACTGTAGGAATGATGAGGAGTGGAGGGTAAGGGATGAGAGGAGAAATCAGGGTCAATGATGGACCGGTGTTGGCCTGTATCAGGAAGACAGTAGATGACCAGGAGGGAGTTGAGTGGTTCCTGTATATGAATGAGAGAGAAGGCGTGGGAAAACTGGGTCAAAGGGGAAGTGAACAGACAAGGTGTGTTTAAGTGCTTAAGGTGCAGATAGAGAATCTGTTTAAGGTGTGGTCTTTAGTTATACAACTTTAATGATCAAACAAGTGGCAAAACATTTAAAAAGCACAGTTATGTGCCACTTTATACACAACTTTGTTTTTACCCATAGCATTGGGTTGTATTATGCTACTACTAAAAGGTGTCTTCATATAACTTAAATCAGTTTTTCCTAAAGAAGAGACACACACTTAGGATTGCATGGCAGTTCAAATATTAGGGATTTCCTGTTTTTGTCACATACAATATTAAATTATCACAACTGATTAAATAACGCGATATGTCTATATTCTGATTATGCTGGTAATGTTCTGGTTTGCCCCCCCCCCCCCCGGCTCCAGTGAAGGTTAAGGAGAATGACCTCCTCCCTGTGCTCCGGGAGGAGTTGCCCCACCTTCACATCTCTCCTCACGCCCTGGGTCGGATGTGGGAGCAGCAGATGCAGCAGGTGGACAGACTCCACACTCTGTCATCGCACCATACCCCACGTCGCAGCAAACTCCACAGCCAGGTAGGACTCTGGACATTACAAGTCACAACCAAAATCTGGATTTGATTTTGTGAATGGCTGGATTGATGGATGAATATGTGAAACTGCTTGTCTGCTAGGTGGAGGAAGCCCAGAGGAAACATGACCTGCTGGTAAATATAATCCACAAAGACCAAGAACACAACAGGCGTTTGGTGAGCATAACACTCAAAAGATTCCTTCACATGTACTAACATTATCAACAGTAGTTACAATGGATGTTTAGAGTGCACAAAATAGCATGCGCCCACATACAGACAGACTTTTCCCGTCTATTCTGGACATACATTTTTGTTATTATCTCAAGCCGGGCAGTTAGAAGCTAAAATGTTTATCTTCTAGAGGGACTTCAAAGAGCGCATCCAGCAGCAGAAGTCAACCCAAAACAGACTGAGGGAACAGAGGCAGCAGATAGCACGTGCCAAGAAGTACCACAATGACTACCATGTCCAGCACCGTGCCCGCCTAATGAGGGCACGCACCAAGGAGGAGAGGGTGGGTAGAGATGAGTCTAATTCTAGGACAAAGGCCGTGACAACAGACTACTAGAACTTAGTGGTCCCTGCCGTAAAAAGTCTTTACATTTTAATATTTCTGTGGCTGTTTTTAAGAGGAGAACACAATATGATAAGTGATATTCACTAAAGATGGAATTACTGTATATTTAGTCTTTTAAGTGTCATAATGACCCATGTGCGTTCTGTGTGTGTACAGATGTTTCGGCAGCTGTTTGAAGAGGGTTTGGAGCTACAGAAAGTCCGGTTGAGAGAGCAGAAAGCCTACGCCAGGGAGCAACGGCTGGAACATCAGAGACGACACCAGGACCAGATCAAGTCCATGGAGAACTACTACAAAGACCAAGTACGACAAATATACTCACACACAGTGTGGTTTGTAAGAAACGTGAAGTTGTACACATATTTGTAGTGTTTTAAAATGGCCTTAACTGTGTGATTATAAATCACAAGTGAGTATAAAGTGCTTTCTCTCTTTCAGTTTTCACTACTAGCTGAAAAACTTGCACAAGAGCGACAGGAGATCCAGGTTCGGAAAAAAGCTCAAGAAAAGGTAAAACCTGTATTTATTATGAAACCTTTACCGATTATGAAATACAAATGGCTACAATATACAATCATGGCCAAAAATCTACCAAATATTAAGTTGAGGGTGCCAAAGTGTTTAAAATATCTTAGATTTGTATTTTTTTCTTCGCTTTTTTGTGTTTCAATGCAAACAAAAGAAATAAACACAAAAATACCAAAGCATTTATAATTGCAACATTTTTGCGTGAGACATAGTGAAGGGTGCCATGACTGTAGAAGAGAGACACAGATTCCCCTTTGGTAATCCCTTTTGTAACTTTAAAGCATAATCATGCAGATTACTCACTTTTTTTCCTGGAAAACTGAAAAACAATTTAAAGTGAAGAACATTGCCATTGTTTACAGGCTCTGCTGAAGATGAAGCGAGAGCTACGATCCAAGATGGAGCGCGAGATTGGCGAACTGCAGAAGATCATCGTTGAGAATGATGAGGACGACCACTTCCAGGATCTGGAAGTCCAGAGACTGCGCAATCGGGTCCAGATGGCTTCCTTTCAGTACAACACTAGCTATCTGCATTGACCAGGGTAGCAAGGCAGAGGGGGCTGTTCTAAGCTCCGCTCAGTCAGGCTGGATTCACATCAGAGGAACATGCTGCAGAAAATGACTTCTGCCACTTACAACTAAGGGTACGACATTCTGGTGGCTGGACAGTACTGTCTCCTCTGCATCTTCCTTACGAGATTTGCACAAGAAGAGGAAATTGTAAGAACTTGAAGTCCTGAATAATGATTACTAATGAACTGAACACACTCAAAATGTAGCTACTAGCTTATTTAGCTAACTCTTCCTCTCACCTCAGCTGCTATACCTGAACTAAACGACACCTTGGACCAAGTCTCCTCCTTCCATGGGTTTTAGTACTTGATACCTAAGAATGTTTTAAAGTCCCTTACTGTGCAGTCTGTGCTGATAATGTAGCAGACAACTAGTCAACACGTTCTTCCTTTTGCCAAATAGGGACCACAGATGCAAAGTTCTTAAGTATGAATGTGTCACACACTGACTGATTTTTAACTTCTTTCCCCCACATGTGTGATGTTAATGTTTTAACCATGCCAGTGGATTATTTATTTTTTAATTTTATTGTCATTTGATTTTTAATTAACCTGGTGTTGTGCTGTCTGATTACCAGGGGCGATGATAATCAGTCTTTATGACTTTTCCTTGTTTTTAAAACTCAGAACTTTTAGACATGGTCGTTTTAAACCAAGACACGAAATGTTAATGCAACCCTTAAACACTGTCTACTGATACTGTGCATTGTACCTAAAAAAAAGCACATGAATGCCCTGTTGTTATTAAATGTGTGGGCTCACTCCTCTCCTCTAGGTGGGTCACAGTTAAAAGTTATTCATAGTTAGTCAAGTTATTTGTGAGTCACACAAAACTGTTTTTATTGAGGCTCAAGGCTGATTGTAATACACTTCACAGGGCAAGTCCTGTAACGAGGCAGCTCCATTTGTAGCGTAATCCTTTAAACAATGTGTATTGTGAAATACATATTGGCACAAGGATGGAAACAAATCAGGAGATTATTTTTCTTACTTTCAACAAAAAATGAAAAAATCTGGAAAAAGTTCTCCTGTTAAGACAAAAGAACAGTGCAGCTTTCGTCAGGGACAACCATTGTTCAACTGTAGCATGGGTTGTTTTCTGTACAGTCAATGGCTGCACCCACAGCAATACAACTCTTACCTGCCAATTAAAACCAAGTGTTTTCCTTTCTCTGTCCCACTCACATGGCTGTGGTGTGTATGTTGTTACCAGCCAGCTGAGACAACCACCCATTCACTTGCATCAGATGGTTCTCTGATGTGTGAACAACCAAACTCCACAGAGGCATCAAAGTAACCAGGTGCCCAGTCCACTGTGTCGCAGGCTTTTCAGTGCAGTCACTGTCCACTTGGAGCGTGATTTCAGTCATGGTACTATCTCAACTAGTGTTGCTGCTTTGTGATGTGGCTGAGCTTGTCTGTCCATGCACTGCATCTTTCCCATTTATCTGGAAATGATCATCGTCCTCATCTGGCAGGTTAGTCCATGTGCGGTGGCTTTGACAGAAACGGCACGTCTGGTAAACCACAAGTTTTAGTCCTTTAACGTGTTTTCTAACCAAACATTTTCTGTTGCATTCCCGGCATGTCTTGAACAGCTGAAGGATGGACTCTTCATCAACGATGAACTCTGACGAGCTGAGAGAATCAGTAAAGATGCATGAATAGATTAGTTCTGGTTTCAGTTGTGTGCAGAGTATCAAAACAATGGATGTAGTATACCTAAAGCTGGGGGCTGTTTTCAACAACAAAAGCCTCAAACAACATACCTCCCCAAATCCACAAGGTAGCGCCCGTCTCCCACACTTAATGAGGTGGTGAATTCCTCGTCCTTTTCCTCTTCCATTTTAAACCAACATCAGTTATTACTTCAATTTTTCTGTAAACAATACACTTGCAAATTGCATTTGGTTGGCAATACTAATGTGAAGATGACTCACCTCCATTTTCTGACTGATTGGTCATTTGCTTGTCTTGACTTTTAGATTTTTGACAAGCAGTATCTTTTCCCCCTAACTCCTTAAAACGGGACAAGGAAGCAACTAATCAGCACATAGCATAGTGAAACATTTATAACACATTACATATGATTGTCTGCAGCTGGAATGTTGAATGAGCTCAGCAGAGGTCTGTGCAACAGCTCAAATCTTTTGTCTTGTCAGCCGTATTACACCAACAAAAGTTAGGCGTTAACAGGTGAAACTTGCTGCAAGAGATGCTAAACTTGCATGCATACTTTTGAAAATTTAAATTACAGTTAATAATTGTTAATTATTTCACTTGCAGTACAGAGTGTATCACAAAATTGATGGACTTGTTATTTTTAATTACGCATTAGGTTTGCATAATGTTCATGTCTTCTGAATACATGTTAACAATTAACTAGAGCATAAAGCAAAGAAATCACAGATCACATCATCGTCCGGGCACAGCTCTGGAGCTGGACAATGTCTTTGTTTACTCTCTAAAGAGAGTCTGCTTCTATCAATCCTCAAACTTAAAACTCTCTTAAATTATTATAAATATGACAACTGTCACCGCAACTATTATTCACCATTTAATCTGGTGATTACTTTTTAGTTTGCAATAATTTCAAACTTGCAGATTTTTTTTAAAAAATGTGTCATGGGTGACTTTTACCTTTCCGTCCTCAGGTGTGTGGACACCAGGAGCAGCACAGGTTTCAGTGGATGAACTCATCATATGCGGGGGTTATGTAATGCACACGTTCACTTAATAAACTAAGAAACACAGAAACAGTTATACATTAAGTTATGGCTTCGTGGGTGTACTCAGGTTCATTATCTGACTTGGTCCGAAGATAACTAATCATAAAAAATGACTTGAGTTGGCTTGATGTTAATTCACGTGCAGTATATGAAAACACACCTAAAGAGACCGATAGCACGTTTCTATATTAATTAACAATAGCTGTATTTCACATTAGATGATACCCACCTGATCTACCTGTGCAGTGAGATTAAAGCCGCATTGTAATGGCTGCATCGATAGTTATCCTCGTCTCACTGCGCTGTCTGTCACTTTCTCTGTGAGCTCGCTGGCCCTCCTCTGATCCGACCCAGCCATGTTTTGTTTGTCAGAGCGTGATGACGTCACGCCGCAGGGTCACGTAATCTGACGGGTTACAGAATATGCTGTAACACCTGTGTTTATTTCTGATAATTGAACGGCTGCTTTAGCTTTATTTTATGAACATGTACTGAGATTGGGTTGTTAAGTATAATAGAAAATTTAAAGTAGTAGTAATATATTTACCTTAGTTGAGTTTCATATGCATAAATGTAAATTATTTTGATTCCAGTAAATTAATAATAAATCCGTGGAGTGTAAATGAGTGTATTGACTTAATTATCCTCTGCTTTATATTTTGTTTTGTTTTTTATAATTAAAGAAAGTAGAGAATGAAAGATATTATTGAGTTAAATTAAAGAAAACCAATCAGCCATAACATTCACACCACTGACTTGTGAAGTGAATAACACTGATTATCTCATTATCATGGAAGCAAGAGAGCAGTTTGCCCTTAAAGGTGATATGTGAGAAGCAGGAGAAAATGGGTAACGATTTGGAGAAGGACTAAAGAACGAAATTGTGATGGCACAGGCTGGGTGCATCTCTCAAGAATTGCAGCTCTTGTGGGGTGTTGAGGTGGCTCAAAGGTTGTCCAAGGAAGCAAACACGTAAACTGTTGACAGGGTCAAGGCTCACTGATTCATGTGGGGAGTGAAGGCTGGCCCTGTTACTGAAAAAGTTAATGTTGGGTGTCTCTGCTTATGTGCTTTGGACAAAGCTGGGTCTTGTTCATTCTTTTGGATGTTACTTTAACACCCACCACCTACCTAAGCAATGTTGCAGACCATAGTATTCCCTGACGACAGTGGCTTCTTTCAGCTGACACAAAGCAACAATGCTTCAGGAATGATTTGAGGAACACAACACAAATTCAAGGTGTTGACTTGGCCTCCAAAATCCCCAGATTTCAGTCCAATCGTGGATATGTGAGATGTGCTGGACAAACAGGTGCAATCTATCTAGGTCCCACGTTGCAACTTAGAGGGCTTAAACATTGTGGTGCTAATGTCTCGAGGCCAGATACTACAGCACATCTTTAGAGGTCCAGTGGCGTCTTGATGGGTCAGAATCAAAACCAGATTTATTGTAATTGTATTAATAGGTGGTCCCAAGTGTCATGGCTCACTGTTGTAGGATCCAATGTTTTGAGGCTTGATCAAACTGAGGACTAAAAGTCAGAATGTCAGGATATATCTCACCTTGAGCTGCTTTGATTTTGACCATCAGCAGGAATAATTGAGTTAAGTATCCCTGTAATATAAAAACCTTCATAATTTTGTTTATTTGGTTTCAAAGACTCCAGTTTTTGCTTCATCAGATCTCTTTACATTGGTCCAGCGTAAGAAGGAGGCATCACAAAGATGTAGAGGAATATGTGTCTGACCTAATTTCTATTTGACTTACATGCTTAATGAGAAAGAAAGCCATCTCAGCATCAGTTTTGAAGCCAGTCTTCTCCCGCAGTTTCCTCCAGGCACTGTGCGCCCGGCCGAGGTTAACTCTGGTCTTTCCTCGCTGTTGGTCGTGCTCCCTCTTTGACTAAGAAATATGAAGTTTTTGTTTTTCCTCCTTTCTGCAGGAAATCAATAAATAAAACACAGTAACACACATGGTTCTATAAAACGTAATGCTGTGAGGTCCAAACAGCATAGTTTTATTGCTCAGCTTTCTGCAAGGGTACAAGAAGTGTATTACTTTTCTTCTTTATTGTCCTTATGTACAGGTGTCCGTTACAAGCTCACAGAGCAGCTGATGTGAAAAACTATGAACACATATACTGTAATAATAAATACAAAAACAGATAGGAAATCAAAAGAAATAAAACATGGTGCAGTTTAAAAAAAAAAGTTGTTTTTTTCTGTTTTGTATTGATTTCAATCAAAAGTCATTTACACATACACACAAATTTGCACATAAAGCTGTAAATTTGTACTTTAAAGTGTGAGGAGAGATTTTACTGAACATGACACAGCTTGTTGTGATTTGTAACCAATTATAAACCATCATTAAAATACATAATTGTGATCAGAACTGGCTCTCAATTTATTCAATTAATCAGATCAGTAAAGGTAGACAAATATCTCTTTATACCACAGGCATTCAAAGCTTGAAAAAAAAAGAACAATGACCTGCAAAATTGTCAGGGACATCTGACCAATTTGGCTGCTTAAGCGGGGAAAAGTGTGATTTCCCCTCGTCTGGAAGCACTCAACCCAACAACTTTTGCACTGAAGACTGAACCAGCCAGAAAACTTGGTGCCAACGAAAAAAAAAGAGCAGAAGTGGACTGTGTGCACTAGACAAACATACATGTGTGCTTATCAAGAACTGTGTGTGTGTGTTTATGTATATACATACATATATACATATACATATACACAAAAAAAAAAATCAGTCCATTAACTATTTGGTAAATAGAAGGAAGTGTCGGATTATAACTTGGAGCCCAAGTATGCATAACGTGAAAAAAAAAAAAAAAAAAAAACTTGTAATGCATTTCTTCTCTGTCTCTGAGTCAGGTTATTAAAAGGTAAAAATCAAATAAATTCTCTGTAACCGTACAAAGATGACAAATTAAATGTCACTTTGTTTCTGTTTTGTCTGCTGAGGACCACAAAATAAAAACGGTTTCTGAGTACCAGCTAACAAACTGTTCATGATTACAAATAAATGCAGGCAGTATACATAAAAAAGAACATTTAACTGATTTTTTCCAAGTCAAAACGTTTTCTAAGAGTAATAATTATGCAAATAAATAGCCGTTTATCTCTTGAGCATCCATTCATGCAGACGGTTTTCTTTGGATGGAGGCGGTGGTGATGGAGGTGCTCCTCACTGTTGCTTCCGTTTTTTTGTAACTTTTCATTTTGGTTGAACATTTTCACCGCGTAGCACCCAGGAGTTCAGCAGCAGTCAACCTCCAATATTTGCAGCTCTGATGATTTGAGGCCACCATGTTCAGTCCGTTTTCCCGCCCCGTGCATATGAATTAGTATTGTTGTATGTGCTGTTTGGTATTTAGTGGCGACACAGACCTCCAGAGCAGCAAATCTGGCCATTCATGTTCTCCTATGAAGGTATGTGTGTGTTAATACGTGAAAGTGATAGACCAAAAGAAAAGATCACTTTAAACTGACAACTTTTACACTATCACGGGTTTAAAGACAGGGCCTCTAAATTATAATATCCATTAAAACCAGTTTTGTCCCTCCTCACATACTAGCCTAAATAAATGTAAAACAAAAAAAAAAACAAAGGACAACTTCACCTGAGAATGCAAAGAGGTCTGTGACAGACACCAACATGCTTGCATTTAAACTGAACATAAAGAACAAGCAACAATATACAAAATAGCTATGTATTTGTACATATATACTCAAAAATTACAGGTATATAGATACTTTTTACTCTGTATATTTCTAATGTAGTCGTATAGCAAATTAAACGTGATATATTTTAATCTAATGTGAAAGAAGCACTCCTGCCATCACTGCTCAGTTTGTAAAGTGCTCTAAAGTGACAAGACAGAGAGAAAGAAATACTTCTGTCATTTTAAACTGATGATGTGACTGAAAATAGACGCCTGCCTTTTTTGAATAACTTTTTAAAAATCAAGCCTGGTCCCACGGACAGTTGTGCCCTTTTCACATATAATCTGACAGGAAGTGTGTTGGGTTATGCTGGATTTGATAAAATAAAGAAAAAAAAAAAAAAAACATGCATACTTTGTAACTGCTGGAGGCAAATGTGTAAATGAGAGAAAAGGAAGACGAACCAGGCTCAAAAAGTGAGGTTCAATCAGCTCTGCAGCTTCAAATACAGGATACTGTGCTAGTACAGGTGATGGGGGAATTCATCTATTTAAAAAAAAAAAAAAAAAGTCTTCCACACATACAAGCGTACATTATGTATACACATGCAGAAACATACAGACACGCATGTTTACAAGAGCTGTGGCCTCACTGCAGCGATTGAGGGAAAACATACGATTCTTCTTAACCAGAGTCCGTCCCTAATCTTAAAACAACTCACCACAAGCACGACTCCAAAAAAACGCCACAAAACATCAGACCCACATCCACGTCAGTCTGTACGAGTTCCATTTCAAAATGATATATTCACAATTTAAATTGCACGGTTTTACGGTTACAAAATGACTGCTGGTATGACAAACTAACAGTGGAGCATTGCTGGAAAAACTAAAGATGTTTCTGTCTTAATTTGAATTAAATTGAATTGCAAGACAACAGACAAGATGTGGCATTTTGGAATGAAACCATCGAAGCATTACACACTGAGGTAGGATGAATTTGTGGCGCTCCTACAAGTTGAAGCACACTCAACTCTGCAGCCATGAGGATTGGAAGGTGTATTGGTTGAGGTTAAGATGGCTACTAAGGGCAAGATATGGCTACCTGCAGTGATAAAGATTCAGTAGCATGACAAGGATTAATTCAATCAGTTTAAATTGCTGTTCTCAAATGTCTAGGGAGAGTTTTTAAAAGAAACACCTTTGTAAGACGTTAAACTTTAAGTTGATAAACTTCTGCAGCTCTCAATTTGCTCTCTGTATTTCACACAAACTACACCAACCCCCACCCCCCACCCCCCGCCCAAAAAAAAAAAACACCCAAACAAATAAATGAATAATAAAAAATAAAAAAATACATGACAGGGGATGACTCTAGCAGCTGTTCAAACAGATATCGATAAGGGAAGAATGTGGAAAGCCGTTAGAGAAGAGGAAGACTGCAGGCTGGTCAAAGGCGGACGTATCAGACTCTGAGTGAGCCTGTCAGCACGTCGCAGTGACAGTAATAGTCTATCAAGAGTCCTGCACACATTTACACATGTTCACACACAAACACACTCTCCAATCTGTCTCTCATTCCACTGCGAAGCCACAGGTCTCCTCAATCGCAGTCAGCAGCTTGTCGTACAGCTTGTCATAGCTCTCGTAGGGCGGAATGTCAATCCGGTTGAAGCTGCGGAGAAGAAGAAGACAGTCAATTCGTATCGTGAAGCTATGACAGATTCAAATGTGATGCATGTATGTCTGTGGATGCATGCGACACACACCAGGTATGGGCTTTGGGCAGGTTGTTGGTGTTAGCATCGATCTGATGGATGGTGAAGAGTCTGGGCCCTGCAGCACCTGCAGGAAAAACACAAACGGGAGCCATCAGGTGCAGTTCAGCATCGATTCCAGTGTTATGCGTTTTATTTTTGTTAGAATTTACAGAGATTTCAAACTTAAATAGCAAGTACCCATTTATTTTAGAGCACATTTTAGAAAACATTATTGTGTTTTAAACATAATGGTGAGCAGTGAAAGGTGGTGGAAAATAAGCTAAACCAGAAGTGGAACAGGACCTCAGCAGAGATAGAGGAATGACACACACAAGGTCAGATAAATACCCTGTAAAGCCTTGAAGCCTTGCAGTGGGACTCTGGATGAGCCGGTAACAAACTGCAGTAACCGGGCCCTCCTCTCCTCGTCAAACGACTCCACGGCTTTCCAAAACCATTTGACGATGTTGCTGTCAGGGGTGCAGTGCTTCAGACGGGTGTTGGACTTCCAGTCAGAGATGTCAATCTTTCCCAGGCCACACACTATGAGCTGAAAGTAGAGAGGGAGAATTCATTTGAATTTTATTGTATTTTGATTTCCTGTCAAATAAAAATGACACACATGGGGGGGGTGTCTGTGAAAGAAATGGCCGTGACTGTAACTAGTTTGGTCTTATCTCGTACCTCCAGTTCTTTCTCATCGAAGGACTTAAGCAAGTGCTGAGGAATAACCTCATTGAAGCCTTTCTGCAAGGCCAGAAATTGAGCCTCGATGCCATGCAGGAAACGCCAGTTCACATACAACCTGTAGAGAACATGACGAATGATAGAAGGGGAAGAAACACAGGAAGTCTGTCAGTTTAACGCTCGAGCAACCGCAAATACAGATTCATCATCGTGACACTGAATTAATGGCAATGTGACGGTCGGGCCTGCCACAGAAAAGTTGTGTTAAAACAGTAAAAATGTTCTTGTGTGGACTGAAAATGACCTTGGTCGCTCACTGGACATTTCGTTGTCATGTGTCTCTTCATACCTGACATACTCCTTCTTGGTGTCCTCTGAGACGGGCATACTCTTGCCGTTGGGTTTGAGCTCATGCTGGATGATTTCTCCGTAGGCATTGTGCTCTACACAGAAAGTGTGGTCCAGGACGCCAGTGATGTCATTGTCCCTGAAGTGGGGCGAGGGCAGGTTAGAGAGTGAAGGTATGTAACGAATCAGCTCTGAGCTTCTGCAGAAATTATTTCTCCTCCCTTCAGCAGTAATCTGCACCCAACAGCCTCATAACATAACATATTCAAACTATACGGCCCATGTGTTTCATTCTGATTATTTTTGGCAACTAGTCTGACTTCACAGACATAACAGTGGATGACATCTCAAGAAAGATATTTTTAGATCCTATCAAGGGAAGATCGTCACAGCACCCTCATGGAAAATACTCATTCTTCAAATGATCTCATCAGTGTGTCAAAACATGCAGGAGAGCACCTAAACCTGCATGATGTTCATTTTTTAAAATGAGTTGTCATTAGCTGAACTGGCAGCAGAGGGCACCACAGTCCCAGAATGGTCAAATTTGTGAGTGCAGCTGAAGCACATGTGCTCTGTGTCTTTTTGTGTTTCCATCTGTAAATGTTTACTGCTCCTCTGATAAAACAGGACAGGAAATCAGTATTATGTTACAGGTAAGTTTAACTTTAAATTGAGTGTTGGTTAACCTGTATTTGACTTAATGCTAACACCAACAATATGTGTTTCCTCTAATGACTATAAGTGAGGGAATCTAGAAAAAGAAATGGGTTGCCTAGAATGAAAAACAGTCTTACAGGATCCAGACAAGGCTGTTGTGGAGGTCAGGGTCGACAGACTCCATGTCGTCTAGCGTGATCGGTTTGCCCAGCAGCTGTTTGTAGAAGGGCAGAGTGAAGCCTCCGTCAATGTAGTGGCCGTGGAACACCGCCATGCCCATGATACGTCCCACGAAGTGGAAGTACGACAGGTGCTCCTGCGCATTAAACAGGGGTATGAGTTCAGTCATATCATAGACAGTGTGAACATGTAAAGCTTCAGTGTTTACCACAATGCCAGTTTCTAATTGGTACACTCAAAAGTAGAAGCTCTATCAAACTTTGCAAAGCAAGGAAATATGCATGTCCACATGCTGGGCAGACTCCAGTTAGCAAAATTAAGTTATATAATTATAAAATTGTAATCGTCTCTGCTAATTGTATATCTACATGAAATTCACATGACAGAAATGAAATTAGTCTGGACCCTAAAAACTTTTCAAAAGATGATTTCTAATACTAGTTGAATTAGCCTAACAGCATCCTCGTAGATCTTCTAATAAAAAGACATTTTATGTTTCTATCTGCATCTGATGACTGGCTGGATAAATATACATATGTATTTGTTACACAGGAATATAAAATTAATAAAAATTCCTACCGGGTTGACAGCAGAGTCAGGGTTAATCTGTAGAGTGTAGATGTCATCTCTGGAGTACTGGAACAGGCCGTAATAAGGGTTCAGCATCTCATGGGACAACAGGTATAACCACTCCCTAAAACACACACACATAACGATTCAGTGTGGAAAAATGTACTTAAACAAGCATAAAAATGTCTGCTGACATTCAAACTGACAGAAAAACAAACATGTGACAAAGTACCTTGCTACACCGCCATAGTCCAGCCCCTCTTCTCCTCTGAATTTGATCATCAGTCTTTTCCAGAGATCTTTTGGACGCATCTTCATCACTTGTCGGTATGACTCCTACAATTTAAAAAAAAACACACACAGTAAATTAGAGAAATGACTGTACAGAAAACAGAACAGCATCATCACCATGGCTGAATGGAGAAATCATAAATAGTAACTCTGGAGGTTTGCTTGTGTGTATGTGTGTGAAGCAGTGTAACTTCTACAAACCTAAGTTTGTTTACGGAACCATAACCCTTTCAGAGAGACTGTGTACTCATCATGGGTAAGAATAATCCAAACAGCCAGGTCAATCCAGCTGGGGGGTGTATGCTTTGATTAGATTAGGCCAATACGTTGTTACTAGCTAGTGATGAGAAAGACATATGCAATTGCAGCTTTGACTGGCTGTGAGAACACTGACAGAGTCAGGCTCAGTAAGGGCTCAGTTTTTTTTGTGGCAAACTCAAGCCTACAGCATTAAATCTGACTATTCATGTATTGCTTTAAACACAATAAATTGATGCCAGTTCATCCTGGTAATTCTGTCCTTGCCTCTCCCCATTGTACCCCTCCCTCCAGTTATAGTTAAACAAATAGTCAGTGTCTTTCCTTTTTACATTACATAAGAGTCATCTCCTTGTCTGTATTCTCAGAGGAGTCCAGAGGCCATGCCTCAGTAAACAACATCCTGCCACAGCAACACAGCACTGCTGAAACCATGAAAGCATGACAAGAGCTGGGCTGCACAGTCAGCTAGGAGATGCCATTAAACACACAAGAAACTTCAATATTTGTGTGCAAAGTGTCCAAAACACACACGACAAAAACTCTTGAATTAATGTTGGAATCGACACTGAGTAATTTGTCTGTGTTAATCTCACGTAAATCTGTGGCAAAGAACATGTGTACATAGGAAATCACGCCGTAAGTACGTGTACACACTTGCATGAGCACATTGCCAGCTGCAAACTGCAGCACTGGTTCCTGCATGAAAACCTCAAGTGGATCTGCAGGGCTGGTTTTCACACTTAACTTTCCCCTTCCACAGCTGTCACGTCGAAGGAGGATGAAGTCATATTTTTTCATTGCTCAACTTGTAGTTATGAAGTTATGTCTGGCCCAGAATACTTGCCACTGCTGCCTTAGCTCCTTTCTTTACCCGTTCCACCCCCTCCCTCCCCTATCCCCATCTCTTTAGCTGCTGAAATCATCCAGAAAGAATGCCTTGCCTTGGTAGAACAAATGATTGGGAGAGCAAGAGAAAGAGAGACAGAGGAGGAGAAGAAAAGTAACAGAGAAATCGTTTTTTTTTTGTGGTGTTGTGAAGGCCTTTCTGTTCTGCTTTTCCCTGGAAACCATAGAGCAATTCTGAGTACTGGTTCTGTGCTGCCCTGGGCCTTTTTCTGGTGCACGTCGTAAACAGGGTGAAGAAATGCCAGTAAAATGCAAAGATATGTGGTTTGTGAGCATTCTGCTATTGTTTTCATAGACGGTTAGAGTTTGCATGCCGTGATGATTTAAATGGCAGGTGATAAATTGTTACATCACGCTGTCAGTGCACACTACATAAATTCATGAAGAATTCTGTGCTATGCATTCATTCGTGTGCTTGCAGCTGTGCTCAGACCCGCTTAAATGTTTCCTTTTATGGTTTAAAGCACATCAGAAACTTTAGGTTAGACCGTTTACAGGGATCAACCATTTTTCTAGACGAACACATGCGCTCCTGAAGTCGACCATTGCAGATAAATAAAAGTTTTAAGATCATCATGATGATACATTAGCGATATAAATAAAGAAAGGCAGTGTTTGTGTTCGTCTTGTTCTCTGCTACTACAAGTGCATTGCTAACATGTTGTTTCTGTATCAGTGTGTGAAAGGGTCACCCTCTATTCGTTTGCGTTTTACCTCAAATATCTCCTCACGGCAGACCTCGATGCGGCAGTGGCCGGCCTGGGGTTGTTGCTGAGAAAGTTCCTGCCGCAGAATCTTCAGCTTCTGCACCAGGTCTCTCTTGTATTTGGGCACAGTCAGGCACTCTGCCTCTTCAGGCAACTGGGCTGGTGACAGAGGTTGCTGAGGGGCCCCGGGACCACCCTGGTCTTTCAACTGAGGTGGATGACTGGAGAGATGATATGGCAGAAGGGGAGGGAAAAGATGAACAGATGGATGGGGGTATGAATGGTCAGATGAGTGACAAGAAAGAGGGGCAGTGGGGAAAAGAGTCACATGTCAGTATTGACTTACCATTAACCAGCAGTATTAAACACTTTGTCCTGAGTTGCTCCTTTCCAATTTCCACTTGGTGTTTTACAGCCGTTTACTGTCACTTATTCATAGGGATATTGTAATTTTTCCTGTGCACTGTTTTGACTCCAGTGGAGGAAACTGATTTATACAAAGACAGAAGAAAGAAGGATATGTCCTGTAGGGAATTCCCCAGCCCCTCCATCTCAAATATCCTCAAACCACCAAACTGGGGAGTTTTGTAAGAAATTCCCTCTCTAGTCCTCACCCACCTCACTCCTCACAAAGCAAAGAGCACTAAACAGAGCCCTAAGCTCTGAGTAAATCTGATCCAGACCTGTGGACAGACTGGGCCTTTGACCAGACGTTTGGTAAATATCACCAACCGGACAGACAGAGAGAGCGAGATAAACCCTGAGTAAGCAGAGAGAAAGAGATACACACCGAGGAAAAGAAAGAGAGGGGAAGAAATATACAAAGGAGAGCGGTGTAAGGGTAGCTGGCGCCTCTGGCTAGCTCAGCTGGACCAATAGAGGTTGGTGTGTTCTCTTTGCCCTTACACATTTTCTAACATCACACACACACACACATACACACAACTTTAATCATTTCAATTCCCCCTGAATAATTACCCCAGCTGTGGCTCTGTGTGTTCAACTCCTATACATCCCAAGTTATTTTACGTTCTGTCTCAAAGAAGCTGACAGCCAGGGTTGACTCCCAGTAGGTACCCCTGCCCACCAAGAACCACAACTGCTGGAACTTCCATCATCCGACCACTGGAGCTGACACCCTTCCTCATAATTTGAGGTGGAGGGAAAGAAAACACCAACATTTCTGTAAACTTCCAGTCGTGTCGACTAGCACAAAAGCTGAGGATGCCGTTCTCTTCGCTGCAAATGACATTCTGATAAATGCTTCTAGTCACTGCTCTGAGGTCATGTTTGCCTGACCAAAGTGCAGCCTTGTTCTGCAATTTTGCATTTTTAGGAAGGTTAAGTGTGGGAAAGGGTGTGAGCAGTGTCACACAGTGAGCCGAGGAACTTATCTCTTGACCTTTCTTCCCCTTTTGCTCTCATGCCATTCAGGGTCTGTCTATTCTTAAAAAAAAAAAAAAAAAAAACGATAAAATACAATCTTGGCAAAGGTGAGCCATGGTCAGTGTTCTAGCTCTGGTGTCCTCCAGACCTCTTGTGGTGTTGGTGGTGGGATGCCTGGGTGGGCCTCAGAAAAACATAATCCATCTCTCCCCTTCAACAGGACAGCAGCCCTCATTTTCCTGTGAAGAGACGCTGAGCCAGCAGAGGACTTCTTTAAAAGAAGGTACTGTCCTCCGCTGGGAGTGGAGTCTGTTGGCCAAACAAAGACGGCACACCGAGAGGCCTGAATTGGTATATAAAAAGGAAGCAGAGACCTTCTAAGGTAGCAGCACACAGCCATCCCACTTATTTCGACACTCGTTGTACACTTGGGTTCTCTGGTTCAGTGGGTTGAAAAAGGCCTCATCTATTTGGGCTTTCCAAACTAAACGGGTGCAGTGTTTCGCCAGTCTATCCCTGTATAATCAAGTCCACTGCTATTTATTTTATTGGCAGGCGCTGGGGCTCCTAGCATGTCAAAGAAAGGGTAAGACTGCAGTGGAGCAGTCCTGAAAACCACTTTAGGAAGGAGGAGGGGAAGAAAAGATGGAATGAGTTGCTTTTGGCTGGGAGGCTCAAGAACCATATAATAAAGCGTAATTTCAGCGCACTTTTTTTTTCCTTCTGAGGGCACAGTGTAATTAAAAATACGTTTCAACATAGTTCATCGTCTTTGGTTTCCAAGCGGGACGAGCTCGGCATATTTTATGGTAAATATAGAAAATACAAGCGCAGCAAACCTGAAAATCCACCCGAGCCAAAAGAGAGAAATAGTTCCTTTTTCTGTGACAGCTTGGGTGAAATACGACGAATGGGGAGAAATATAAACTTTCAAATTCAATATAAGAGCCAGAGGATTTTATTATTGTTATTCCAAGGTGGAAGAAGCGGGAGGAAAAGAAACCGGAGAAGTCAAGAAATGAAGGAGTGAACATTTTCCAGAACTGGGTCACCTGCACCTGAACCTGCAGAGTCATGATAGGCCTCCATCCTCTTTCTGTATTTACAGGGAGGCAGACTGGGTGAGAGAGTGCATACGCTGAAGTGCAAAGGCTGCATGCTTGTGTGTGTTAGAGAAAGTGTACTTGTTTCTTGTCCGTAGCAGCTGGCACAGGTGAGATGAAATTAGTGTTGAGTAGATGTAACAGTGTTAAAGCCACACCAGCCACCCCAACGCACCCACACTCTGGCCCCCTCACCCATCCCAGAGAATCAAAGGACCCTTTATGAGTCGATCTCGTCTGGGTATCAGCTGGTGCTCTGCTCTTTTACACTTGCCTAACAAGCAGGAGAGGACGGCGAGGTCGGCCAAACTCTACAGTCGACTCTACAGAACGCTGTGTGTGCATGTGTGTAGAGGATTATTTCCTCGGATAATGTGTGACCTGTAGCATTCTTCCCAACCCCAACAAGCTACCACAGCTGCACACTTCTGGTTTCAAAAACATAGGACGTACAGGAAACCAGCAGCAGACAGACTGCAGTGATGAGACTGCCTACCGACAAAAATATGCTGCTTTTAACGACATTTTCTGAGAATAACAAATCAATGTTTCTGCTGTACTTTCCTCTTTGATTATTTGCGTACTATGCTACTTAAAGCTTAAACCAGGCAGAAATCATACTCTGACTACAGGCTGCAGTATATTGTGAATGCAAATAAAACAGAAGTTATCTGGTAAGAAATTTATTTTCATTTTGGCCTGGATTTAACCTTTCAACCAACCAGACCAAGGCCCTATACTCTCCTGTTCACTCCTATACAGACGGCCCTTAAAAGCACCACATACAGACAGATTTACCCTGCTATATATACTGTTTAGACGACTGGCATTTACTGTAACATCAAGTCATGTGAGGTGTATATATTTATAGCATATATAGTGTACACACACGCACAATTCATTGCAAACCCATTAATGTGCATTTATATTTATAATTTACAGGTTTCACGCACTGCGCACCCCGTGATGTACTGGATACATTATATAATCATCTAATCATCGCTTCTTAAGACGTCAGTGTAATGTTGATATAAATGTCATGGAGATTTATAACTTGGTTGGGAAAATACCTGCTGATGCCCACTAAGTCTAAATCCAGCAGCACCTAAAAATACCTTCAGCAAACACTGATGTAATCTTTCAGACACATACTATGTGCTGGTGCAAGGGAGGGGGTAAGTATGTGAGAGACAGTGTGGCAGACCACAGTAATGTAGCCGTGTCTGACTGTCTGACAATTCAAGGCCTTCATCAGTCTAAGGTCGATGGCGACGGAGCCGTCTGAGTCACATTTAAACCAAGATGTGTCCTGGAGGATGAGTAGACTAAGGTGCAAATTGCAGACTCACTGTGTTGTAATGTCAAATCAGTTTCACGCCATGTAATCCTTCAGACAAAACACAAACTGTTTCGACAGACGGGGTAAAAAAAAATATATATATCCCCACTAAACAAAATCAACAATAACTTCTAGTAAAAAAAAAAAAAGACTGCATTTTGCACCATCACAATAATTTCAGGACATTTTTTAATTTAAATTTGTATTTCAAACAGAACAGTCTCTGCAAGTTTGATATATGATTTTTTTTCCTGACTGAAACTGCTGTAGTCAAACCCATACATTCAACAGGTTTTATTGGTGTCATTAACCTATGTTTAAAGTAAAGCTAGTAAAGTTTTAAACTGATTATATTCGTGTACAAAGTGAGTTTTCCCCTGATTTAGACAGTAGGAGGTAGTGATGACACTGTACTGACAAAACACCAGGGACACTAACCCCAAAGCTCAGCCAGGCATCCTGTCTGACAACTCAGCACACAACAGTTTCCTCTGATTAAAACAGACTTTCATTATTTCATTATTGTGTCTCTTTTCAGGTCGAGGCTGAGAGTATGTTTTTATTTAAAGTTAACACTTTTTTCGGCCTCTCTCCTGACCTAATCTGTACATGTTCAATTTGTTTGCCTGATCATTTCTGTTTTCTCTTTACCAACTGCTATATTTTAATTCTTGCAGAAAAAAACAAAAACACAAGAGAATTAAACAATAGAACGATGCACTTCTGAAAACATATTCCAGTGGTAGAAGGAAAACAGAAGCACAATAACTCAGTTTTTTTCTTATCAGCGCTAGGGAAATTTCCCTTTGCACTCTCTCAACTCGAGCGGTACGCATACCTCTACAGAACAAAATTAAACGATGTAGATATCTGAAGAAAAACAAAGATGCATTTCAGCTTAGACGCCACACACCAGCATGAGGAAACATGCACTCAGCTGGTCCTGACATGCAACCCCCTCTTCAACCAACACTTTCGATCTCCCTATATGGAAACAGGTCAATGCAGTGCTGCATTACAGCAGGGTCACGGTGTGTGTTTGTCTGTGTGTGTGTGTGGGGTGGATCTATGTGGATGTTAGGTGAAATATTCTTAAATTCTGGCGTTGATAAAAGACAGATGTCCTGACACTAAGCCAGCAGAGGGGCTGATAACTTTAACAGTTTTTGGAGCATAGCAGAGGGAGGGGGAGCAGAGGAGAGAGAAAGAGTGAGGACAGAGGAGATGATAGAACGGGGGAGGTGTAGAGACGAGAGGATAAAAAGAAATCAACAAGGACGGTAGGAAATAGGGGAGAGGAGAAGGTAGAAAAGCAGAGTGTAGCATGGGTATGATGGGTTCTGCTGATTTATCTTTATATAACAGAGCAGTAGACCACAGAGGAAGGTATAACGAGGTTAACACTTCCAAGAAATGGTTTGTATAACACAAAGTGAGACACTGAGTATGTACATGTGCAGTATGTGTAAACAGATTGTTGTCTCCTCCGTGCTTCTCCCCATGTGGCCTCCGTTTCTCAGCTTGCTATGTTTTTGTTTATGGGCCTGCTGTCAGTCACTTGAGGTCTTTAGAGTTGAACTTCACACCCAGTAAATAATCGAACATTACGTCTTTCTGTGTTGTTGAAACCATTTAGCACGCCCAATAAATTACATTTTTTAAGAGCCAACACTGAGAAGAGGCTGAAACTGAGGAAACTATTCCAAGTCTTTCTCTACCTGTTTCATATCAGAAGAGCTGGATGTGGACAACACTCCAGTGTTCGCCCAAAAGACACTATTTGGCTTTGAGTCCATTTACCTTTACAGTTGACCTCTTATACGTTTTTAACTTCTTACGATT
The DNA here is from genome assembly GCF_000972845.2 of Larimichthys crocea. NCBI lineage: Eukaryota > Metazoa > Chordata > Actinopteri > Sciaenidae > Larimichthys > Larimichthys crocea. The sequence goes on from NC_040020.1 coordinate 10,906,513, forward strand.
AAATAATTAACAAAATGATTTTTTGACCCGACGTCAAGTCTTTGAAATACAGTTGATTTGGCAGACAGTCTTAAAAGGCAGTATGAAAATCTGCTGTGACACGAACTGTAAATATTGAGTGTTTTAATTTTGTTTTCATTAATCAGCGTGTATCACGGAAAGCTGCATGAGAAATTAGAGCTTGTTCATTTTGACCTTCTCAAAGTTCTGAAACTTTGTCTGGACTCCCTCAAATCTATCCTAATAAGGAGTCAGACAAGAAGTTAATGATGCTGACTGGATAACATAGCTGAGCTTCAACTCACAACCAGAGGCTGTTCTGACACATATGGATACTATTTGACCAAATGACCAGATGTTGATTTCCCAAACATGTCTATCGTGCCAGCCGCTGTTACTGAAAGAGGTTTTGACGAAGAATTTGTACTAAAAAAAGCAAAAGGGGGGGAAAAAAATCTCCACATCGCTCTGTGTTCTTCTTGTTCTAATGATTCCTGCCTCATACACTGGCAGGCGAAAAGTACAGGGAGCTCCCAGACAGCCAAAATACCTGAAGAACAATCCTGGAGTTTGGTTTATCATATCAGTGATGACTCACAGGTTCCTTCGAATATACATTCCAAGAATATCACGACTTTTCTAGTTGTCATTTTCTTTAAATTATTTAGCTGAAGAGTGACACACTGCAAACTTATATAGCCCATGTGTGCTCGGCGGAAAAGTGAGAACTGGTGCTAAGCTAATGGGCTGCCATGCTAACACATGTTTAGCATTATTTTCCAGAGCAGGGTCAGCTTCACTAGGCCACTCTGCTGGCTTTGCTGCCCACGAGCTGATCTTCAGTGGAGGCAGGCTGCTGACAGACAACACAAACACACTGAAAGATGGACTGACAGCCCCCAGTACAGACAACCTGTGTGTGTGCACATGAACTTGAATGACATCCACATGAAAGTCAACCCAGAGGAAGGTTATGCATGTATATATACATAAACACCCACAGCCTGGACATTCCTCTGTGGAAAAGTATCACAGTCAGCACTTTCTCTCATGATAGTGTGTGTGTGTGTGTGTGTGTGTGTGTGTGTGTGTGTGTTTGAGTGACTGGCTGCTCAAAGTGCTGTATGCAGACAGCTGGGGTGAGTGTATATTTAAAAAAAACAAAAAAAAACACACACACACACACAAACTGGAGTATGTTTGCCACTGAGGCCATCCTAGACTCCTACACAGACATTGATTCCTATGCCTCCTCTGCTCTGGACTATATAAACACCAACATCAACAGTGTCACCGCCCTTGAACGGATCACAATGTTCCCAAATTAGAAGCTGTGGAAGAGCCGAGAGGTACACCTACTGCTGAAGGCACGCTAACCTGCAGAGGGGCATCAGGAGGGCCAAGCACAGCCACAATCTAAGGACTGCAGAGCATTTTAACAACAACAACTACCACTCCATGTGCATGTGGCAGCAAGGCATTCAGGTCATCAGAGGCCATCACAGACCATCAACACCACCCCTCCAACCAGCAACACCTCCCTCCCAGATGAGCTTTTATGCTCGCTTTGACAGGGACAACCAGGAGGCAGCCATTGAGGCTGTGCTCCCTGCAGACCACCAGCCCCACAACATGAGCTGCCCTGACAGGACAAACGCCGGCCCTGATAGCATCACTGTGTGCTGGAGTATATTTAATTTCACCCCTGGTTATACTGTTAATGCTGTAGATACCTTAGCCAACATATTCACATATATATATATACTGTCCATCTGCACTGTTATTTATGTATCTCTCTCTCTATTGCATGTCTGGTTAGATGCTGCCTACTGCATTTCGTCATCTCAGTATTTGTGCAATAACAATAAACTTTAATCAAAAATTTTCTGTCAACCTGTTTGTGTCAATTGCATTACTCACATTCCACAGACCATGAACAAGTATGTGTATCTATGTTCAGTTTATTGTCTGAAAGCAAGTATGTCAAGATGCATGTATGTCTGCATGAATGTCCCTGTGTGGGTGTGTGGGTTACCTGAGGTTAGTGTTTTGGCTGTCCATGGCCACACGGGAACCATTTGGACTTGGACTGATGGAGAAAAATAGGAGGAGAGAGGGGAGGGGAAACATAGAGAAACACAAAGAGGAGAAAAGGGCATAAAAAGAGAATGTGAGTGATTGAGGATCAGAGCAGTGAAAACAACGGTGAAAGAGATTTAAAATAGGGGGACAGGTCAGACGGGACAAAGAGAAAAAAAGAGTAATACAGAGAAGTAAATTGACACAAAAATACAGAATTAAAGTCGTTTAAGAAGAGAAAAATGGGACAGGAGGAAGGACACAAAAACAGTGATGAAGTCCACATACAAATACAGAGGGAGTCATTGAGACAGACAGAGTGAGGATGATGTGAAAAGACCATTGACAGACGCAGAGGACAGGCAGAGGACAGGGGAAACAAAAATACAAAGTGAGATGAATGAAGACTCTTACAGAAGACATATTCATTGCTAGGAGATTCATGACTGGAAATCTCTGATAGACACTACAAACAGTTTTTCCCTCTCTTTCAGGTTATTCTAGCGTCCCCCAGACAGGAGTCATCCTGTCCTTTTCCAGGACGGCTAATGTGAGTAAAGCTACTTTTAAAAACACCAAGCTGCTAACAATTTACAGACTCTACAGTTGAGCAGTTAGTAGAGACAAAATATTGGACTTGTTTTGAAGCCTTAATGTATAAAAGATGCATCATGTGGGAACATAGTCTGAAACTGGAAGCTTTCTTTTACAGGTAATTTGCTTTTATTCATAGTTTTCGGTCATAATACTTTGGGTGGTGTTGTTTTACTCCAACTACTCTTGATCTCTGTGTTTTTCTCATTAAAATATGTTACTTCATGTATAATTACTATTTATCTTTTGGAATCAAAGAGTTGTGCTTAAGGACACGGTTGCCACTATGTAGAAAAATACAAATACTGAATATGTCATTATATATGCATGAAGCCATCAATGACTGAGACACTTACTTGAGTACTAGATGCAGGTTAGCAGACAGTCGCGGGTCTGTGAACTGTGTTGTTCGATTGTTATGGTCGACAAAGTAGACACGACCGGTGGCTGTGTTTCTGATCTCCCAGCCTGGTGGCAGTGGGCCCAGCTCCTCACAGTTCACATTGCTTAAGTCCCTGAACAGAAAAATAGTAACCATTAGCAACAATGATACTACAAAATAAATGCAATCCTACTACAAATACATAAAAAAAACAGCCTGCTGACTAAACACTACCGACTACTTCTAAATCTTTTGTTTTTAATGAATAATAATGTAATAACTGCAAAAGAATGTTACTGTTTTAAGAACAAATGTAGTGATTTTACTGGTGCAAGTGATGAAATCTGTGATGGCATGTAGCCATGTCCTTCACGGGTCCTTCACAGTCCTGTGAACCTGCACAGGACTCGACCAACTCTAGACTAGAGCTCTCGACAAGAGCACCAACAACGTATTGTCATTGGTGTTATCCTTCTGACAAAGTACTTGCTCTAATTTCTTGATTCTGTTTCTCTCCTGTATTCTGACATTCCCGTCACTAGAAACCTAAGCCCTGATCTGGGACAACGCCGCAGCCTTCGGGGGACCTATGCTTCTGTCTGTGTGTGTATATATATGTGTGTGTGTGTGTGTGTGTGTGTGTACTTTGTCCTTGTGTGATGTGAGGACACACCACTCGGGGACAAAGCACATGTCTCATCACAACATACTGGGTCATTTCAGCAGCTCTGTCCAAAATGACCAAACCCAGAGGTTGATGCTGCGATCTGGATGCTAAATGCACGTGCTTCATCGCTGAGCAGCAGCTACACAGAGACAAGGCCAAAAATGTAACGCAATAGCACGGCCTGCAATCTCTGGTGAATTAACTAGCGGACTATTGAGAGTTGGTGAAACGGTTTGATTGAATGCAGAACCCCTGGCTTGTGGTGTGTTCAACTCAACATCTGTCCAAAAATGTTCTTCCAACTCCAAGTCAGACTCGGGGGTCATTAGTTTGGCTGACCCCGACTTGAGCCTGAAATTCGACTAATAAGTCTGTTTTTGAACACAGCCCTGAGAAATTAAGAGAGAAATTAAGTGAGTTTGGTCATGTCAGTTTTGGGAATATATGTCAGGTTTTATATTAGGATTAAAAAAATACAAGCTGTCAGCACTGCAGTGCATTTATCATGTGTATAAAGTCAAAATGTTGTTGAGTTAATTATGCTTATATTAATAGCTCTTGCTAACATTTATCAAACATATAAAGTGCTTCACAAATAGATCCAAATCTGTAAAATAATGATGGGAAAATGAACATAAAGGGGTTACCTGGGCACCCGAGGGTCATGCCAGGTGCTCACTCCAGTCTGTGTGTGGAGAAAGTAGACCTGACCCTGCTGAGTTGTTCTTTGCTCTAAAACAGAAAATAAGAGAGAGAGAATATTTGGAATTAATATGTCAAAAACATAAAAACAACACTGAAACAAGCTTGGAACTGTCTAATCCTGGTGGGTACAAACATGGATATTGAGTTTGTCTTTTTTGGAGAAGAGGAAGTCTGTTTATAATTGATGTGACAGGCAAACTGCAGGGACAAGAGATTCTTAAGGTGTGTGCCAATGTAATCAATTAGTTCCTCTCCAGCCTCCAGTAGGCCTATCCCAAGAGGACGGGGAAAATAAAATGCAAGGGGAAACTTATCAAAGGCTTCCATGAGTGTTTTTCCTTGCCGAGTTCCTTGATGCATCCTTGTTGCCTTGTTTTCTCTTAAAGGTTGGTGTGTGTTCTGAAAGTCATCCCCTCTTATTAATCTCCAAAACCAAAGGAAATGGAAAGGAAAATGTGGTCACTCATTCCAAACCCACTAATATAATACACTGTAAACAAATATGGGAACAGAGGACTGAAAAGAAATCAGAAGAGAAAGGTTCATCATCAGCTTATTGGATTCTTTGGTGCCATCCAGCTCATGAATGAATGGAGAGTGAGTGTGTGAATGTTGGCTCAAATGGGTGTGGTGTTCATGTGTGTATATTCACCCGCTAATCCATCACTACCCACTCCCCCCCAACTTCCTACTGGCACAACTCATTTCCTACCCACCTCTCCCTCTCTTTTTTTCCCCTCACACACTCCCTCTCTCCCTCTCTTATTCTCTCTCACGCTCTCTCACCACACCCAGCCACTGGTTCAGAGGGTTCAGCTGAGGAAGAAAGCTCACTAGCTGTTGGGCATCAGTGACTCACTTTGTCCAACCTTGGCCAGCCTCAGTGGACACAGCAGGACATTTCAAAGGGGGCGCAGGTCCAACAATGCCATTCTAAATTGCTGGCATACAGCAGCACACTTAAAATAATAATTTATTTTACAGACTCTGTGGGTATTGTGGGGTGCACTGTGACTGACTGTGAAAAGTACACTTTTTCTTTAAAAAAAAAGTTCCAATGGTGGAAAAAGTACTTGTGTAGCTTCTGCATTATTTTCCCAAAGTGTTTGCATGCAACTTAGGCCAGACATTAAAAAAAAAAAAAACAGGCAATAACCTAAAGTGCCTTCTCTGAGCTAAACACCAAGCTATGAATACCCTGCTTTCCCTCCTATTCACTGTGGGAATATAATTCTGGAAAGTCAAAACATTCCAACACTGGGAAGTGTTTGCAAACAGGAGAGGGGAAAGGAGAGGAGGAATATTAACACACTACAAGTGTTGATTGCAGTTGTCATGATGTGGTGGTGTGGGAAGGAGTGAGAGAAGAGGAAAAGGAGGAGCGGTAAGTAGAAAAGGTCTAGGTAAGGGGAGACCAAGAGAAAGAGAGAAGAAGATAGAAATGCTATTAAACTTTATTCTCACTGTTAAAAGAAAACATGCATCACTGTCTCCAGGCTACAAGGAAGATACAGCCCAAGGAGCAGCTCTACGTGACTGTATTCTACATATCTTGTATTTTTGTGGATTAGAGCTGTGGCTTCAACTCAGCTCTCCTTTTTGATGATGAAAAAATTAAACATGGCTACACCTGACTTTCTAATGTACCAGCTACTTAAAAGCATCCACCTGGTGTGCCAGGTGTAAACAATTCCCTGACTAGACACCTTGACCACCAGCAGGAGGAACCTTTGCAACTATTATAATAACATGTAAACATAAACGCTGATAATGCAAAGATAACAGCTACTAAGCCCACGTTAAAAACTAAAAGTGAAAGATAAAAAAACAAAGAAGCACTAAAGAGAAAGAAGAAAGTTGCTAATCCCAGCTGATGTCTCTTTACAACGTTGCGTATGTTTGTGTGTGTTGTTGCTGTGTCTCTTACCATAACCCTCGGGCAGGTCAGGTGGTGTATGCAGGTGCGTTCGACTCATGTAGTTACGATGCCGCTGCGATCGAACGCGCCTCTCCTGGATCCGCTGTTCACCTGGCGGGCCGCTGGCCTCGGCCCCATTAACAGGTGTCATCACTGGCGTGTTCTCGTCCACCACGCAGCTCAATGGACGCCCAGATGGGCTGGAGTACTCTGATGCTGGCCTGGGAACGAGCAGAGATTGTACATGTTAGTTTTAGTTTTATTTCATTTTTAACTACATATTTAAATCTTTTACAGATAAACATTTTTTCATAACAAATCACATAATAATGTGTCAAAGAGCAAACATCAACTTTCTTACTGTGAACTGGGTGAATAACGTGTATACTTTCCTGAGAGTTACATGCACGGTAGAGTGTGTTAAATGAGTCCTACTGTGCACCATGTTTCCTTTTACTGGGTGTGGAGGGTGCAAAGAGGTGGCTCAATGTGTGTTACAGGTGCACTATGGGTTAAGTCATAGGTGTAGCCGGTTTATTTCATCTTGTGATGTCTAGACGAACACGCAAGTATAGTATAATTATTTGAAAATAGCTTGTGTCATGAGTCTTCAAAAAGAAAAATCTAGTTCATGGTTATGGTCGAGATTAAAGAGATATGAAGGATTACAGGTTGCATAAACGTAAACTCAAAAGTCTACAGTAGAAGTTTTTGTATGTTTGAGTGCTACTTAACAGCAGGACATATGAACAGATATCTGATAAGCAGACAAAAACAGAGACAGGCTGGCTAACTGGCACGTACTATATCTGTGCGTGTGTGTGTGTGTGCATGGGACATGTCTGACCACTGTCTGGCTGTCAAGAGTTACTGACGCCTTGGCTATCTAAAACCATGGACCCTTGTCTGTCAACCAACAAACCCCCTCCTCCCCCGCTCCACACACTCTTCCTCCCTTCCATTTCCTCTTCCTCTCATGTCCCACCTCTCATTTTTTGGACTCTGCCATGGACCGCATTACATTTGTCGACTTTAATGAACAGTGACAAGGGCTAATGAAAACTTGCAAGAGTAGTAAAAACAAGTCATTTAAGAAAAAAAAATGAGTCTGAAGAATAACAGAAAATTTGACATGAACACTATTCCCTTTTGTACTAGTTAATATGTAACATACTTGCATGAGTTTATAAATATAAAGGCAAAAATAATTACATTAAATTTGACAGGATATTTGCTTCACCTGCTGTGAATGGGAAAAAAGGCCACACTAGTATATTCCTCAGTTTTTATTCACCTTACCCTCCATAATTTCTTTCTCCTACACAGCCCCTTCCTGCTCATCTTCCTCCTCAACTGCACCATCTCCGCCTCCCTCAATGCCCTACCACCTAACCTTTTTCTGTCCTCCTTCGTTCTGTTATGTTGCCACCAGAAATGTGTAGTAAGAGTGAGTAGAGTGGTGGTGGAGGTGGAGGGGGGTGGTGGTGCTATTTGTTTGCTTACTGCCTTAACGGCTCCACTGATATGGGCCAAGTAGGAAGGCGACAGTTGTTCCTGCAGGAACGGGGCCAAGTAAAACCTGGCTGCCCGACTGGCTGGCTAGTTTATTTAGGTGTGTGTGTGTGTATGTGTTAGTATGTTGTGGTGGGTGGGAGTCTAAGGAGACTGACAGCAATTCACTCATTACCAACTGTTGTGTTGTAAGTTTTTTTTTTTTTAGGCATATAGCACAGCCACTTAAACCCCTCAGATTTTCATAAGCAGTCTAGTTTCTTGTGCATCACATCAGCATGACTTCAGTACATGAGGTAGGTTGTAAAAGGATTAAGGATGAAGAGAAAGCTCCCATCTTAACATGGTTCACTTTTTCTAACATTATACTATACTATACCTTGTAGGTCTCTCCCATTGCGTGGTGCGTGTAATATGATTCAGGTACTGTATCCTTCCTGAAGCCGTCCTCCTCTCTTCCCAGCTGTTTTATGACAGATTACGACAAACGGGTTATAAAAAAAAGCATCACATATAGACACTGCTGTCCATTTTTGACACATCTACAAACTGACAGCACTATCATCGATGTATCTTTGATTTAATAAACACAAAGACAATCACCAATGGACCCACAGCTGAACCTTCTAAATAAATAAATATAAATGTTTACAATTACTGTTTACATATACTACACATACCTTACTCCTCATATATATATGTAGAAAAAAAGAGGATAAAACTTGTGTCTGATGGAGTTTAATCAAGATAGAAAAATCGAAACTTTAAGAAAAAGCAAAGTACTGTGTGGCCTAACGGGACAGGAAAACGTGTAATAATACCGACCCATCAGGTAAGTCATTGTCGAACAGGCGACTGCAGTCCACCACCGGTCCTCCTGTTCCAATGCGATCTCTGGACTGAAGACTTACTACACAGTTAAAGAAGACAAGGAAGATGGTAGATCAATGACATTATTACAGTTTTGTATGAATATACGATAGTACATGAATTCCAGCTCCACTAACGATTTTTACACATTTTTGTCTTCTTTGTTTTCTTCATATTCCTTTGCTCCTCTGACATTAATGCAAATAAAAGCAACACTGAAAAAATGAAAGACTAAGTGACAGATATTAAATATATTCTGCCTTTGCATTGCAATGTCAAAGAGACACACACAAAAAAAAAACCTCCACTTTGTGCTTCAGTGGTTAGGTAATGAACTGAGTCAGAGTTTGCAGTCTGGGTCAATTTGTGTTTTTGAGAATTTAAATAATGCAACACGCTGACACATCCAAACATCCGGAGTTGTCTCTGGCACGTCAGTTCAACTTTCGATCTCAAGATTACAAATGTTGAAAAATGTTTGGTATTGAAATGATTAATGATAGTCAACATGTATATTTCATATCAAATAAACTAAACTGCGAAGGATGTATTCCAACGTTTTTTTTAGTTCTTAACTGGCTCTGTGTTTTCAGACAGTAAATAAAAAAATAATAATTTATACAGATTAATGACACACTGTATGTAGACTAGAGCATTAGGAATATGGAAACTGATACAGACATAAGACTATGTTTGTGTTTCTTACCAACTATTTGTCCTCTCACAGTATCATTGTCATTGGGGCCCAGCTTATTCAGATCCAGTCTCTGATCTGTAGGGAAAAACAAGACACACTGATTTAGCATCTGCCTCCATTTACAACCATGAACACATCCAGGTGCTAAGCCGATGTTGTGTTTCACACTAACTGGGCGCTGACTGACACTGAAAACATAGCTGCAGAGGGCTGTGTTGGTGTGGGCGCGTCGCCTCAGTGAGATGATGACACACTATCCAAAAAGGCCAGATTGAGTAATCGATCCGTGAGTTTGAAGACTTATCACATGCCAAAAACTGCACAGTGCATAGAAAACACAATATGAGGTATCCAAGTGATAATTCTTATCCTCCAATCGCCCTGTAAACAGTAGATTTACCTTGCTCATGTAACAAAGTAATCTACCAGGAACCTGCACATATACATATTGGCACTGCTGGATAACTTCACATTGTGAAATTGGAGCCGGGTTCAAGATTTTTGCCAGGTGACATTGCGTTTTCTTCTGCTGAAGCCTCCTCTGTGTGTCAAACTTGCTATGTCACTGAAAGGATGGTCTGAATACAGTCCAAAAGGTCTGAGGGTGTGTATTGATAAACAAACTTCAATTGCATAACATAGGGGAAGGCTTCAGTGTTTTGTGTTTTGAATTGTTTAATTACCTATAAAATACATTTAGACGTATTTAACAGTGCTGCATGTTGTTCAAGGAAGCTGAATAGTTTACAAAATGAAGCAGTACCAGAACGAACAGGGACAGAGTCGCACTTCTGGAACCATTATTTTATTAAAACATCAATATAGTCAGAGATAAAGAGAGATAGATTGGATTTTTGAAAAAACACTTATTATTCCACAGTGTTCATTAAATCTAAATAACCAACAAACAGACTCTGTTTGTTGGTTATTTTTATCTCATGCATGATTCCAACAGGATTTACTGAAGCAGTCAGTCAAAACTGTAATATTGTAAATGAAGTCAGCATACAATGTAAAAGAGTACTCTAAGAAGGAACACGTCTACTTCACCCATTTTGTGTGAAAAGATTAAAATTTAGAGACCCAAAAGGCTACAAATGTTGGACACGAAATGTGTTAGCAGTCTTGTTGTTTCTGGATAAGTAAGAACTCATTGTCTGTTCAGCACAGGATAGCACTGCCAGACACAGACAGCACAGAAACACAACCCAGGAAGACTCTGAACAAGATCCAGACACAGATACATTCAGCAGGCTCTCTCTCTCACACACACACAAAATTTTACAGAGAAACGTGCAGCTGACCAGGAGAACTGATATCAATCCGTGCCCATTAACAATGTAACTTGTGTCTGTGCATGTCTGCAGGAGCTTTGGCTTACTTGAATATGAAAAAAAAACCCAAAAAACTAAAACATAAATCAGACATAAGACAGAGTGTGAGTTTAGGAGAAGGAGAGAGGGTGATGAAGGAAAATATATGCAGAAGAATCAGAGTGTGTGTGAGAGAGAGAGGGGAAGATGAAGAGATGCCCCAGTTCTTCATGCACTAAAACTAAACTAAAACCAAAGTCAGACTGGATCTGTCATGTCTTGGGTTTGCCTGATTTTGTATGCACATAAAATGGTGTCTGTTTGTGTGTTTAGACTAAGCAGTTACAAACAACCCTATAGCTTGTTTCCAGTGTGTGTGTGTGTGTGTGTGTGTGTGTGTGTGTGTGTGTGTGCGAGTGTGTGTGTGTGTGTGTGTGTGTGTGTGCGAGTGTGTGTGTGAGTGTGCATCTGTTCCGGATACGTGTCTAGACTAAACAGCGATAGTCTAAGCCTTACATGGCTGGAATAGTAAGCAGATTTTTCTCTTAAATTAGAGAAGAGGGAAACAGAAAGACAGAACATTTACAGACCTTTAACCACAGTCCTCACCACACCATTCAATTCCTCAGAGCTCGGAAAAACATGTGTTACAATGAACGAGCTACATGTAAATGTGTGTGGATCCATGAGTATCAGTTAACTTACCTTATGCACATCTCTCTGCATGAGTGAGTCTGTATGCATATGTAAAAACTGTCTTAGCAGTATCACAATCAGTTTATATAATTAGCCATTGCAACGCTATAAAAACTACACACAAATAAAGAACAGGGTTCAAGGTGAGGCTAACATGCCTTGTCAGTCAAGTCATCTGGAGAAACTGGTGGTGTGTCTGTGTGTGTGTGTTAGCGAGTGTGTAGGTTCAGAAGTGGGGCAGGGGACGTTTGTGTCTGCGATGCTACAGGAAGTGGAGATCAGTGTTGTGGCAGACAAACTTCGAGTAAACTACACAATCATGCCGGATCCCCTTTTGGTTTGCAAGCCTGTGTGTGTGTGTGTGCAAGAGTGAAACAATTTGGTGGGAGTTTGTGTTTGCGTTGGATGATAAAGTGCATTATGTGTATGAATATGACTTCTAGGAAATGAGGCAATTCCAGTAAACTTTTTTTTTTTAATGTGTGTTTTTGTGTTTGTCTTTGCATGTGTGCATCTTGGTCAGACCACAAACTGGGCACTGTTCATGTGTCTGCAGCACACAGGACAGGGACAAAGGGATAATGTGAGCGCTGGTGTCTTGTCATAGATCTTGTCTCCCTGTCCATTTCCTGCGGCTGCGAGAAAGTATAATTTATGCCATGTTGGCTATACAGTAAGTGGCTGGTCGGGAGCCTAACTGGAGCCTATACTGTCCGTTTCTGGAAGTTGTGGGTAAATCTCAGGGTAAGTCCTTTGGTACAGCGGGGTAAGAGTATGGTACCAGGCTTCCATGGCTGTCAAGGTCCCTTTAGTGGCAACACTGAAGCTGTTGTGGTTTCTGGTGAATTAAGGGTTGAACTTTATGAGCCAAGAGTGCCATTTAGGAGCAAACATAAAGGTTGCTGGAACCTATTCCGAACTCTTATGTGAAGTATTTAGCTTGACAGTTTGGAGTTGGCATAAGAGGCTGTTACATCAGGGCCAACCATGCTACAACTACTTGTATTCACGGAAGTATCCAAATATGCAGCTGGGATAGAAAAAGCATCCAACAAATGCCAATTATTTTCAGACAAACAACTCCTAAAGTCGGTGTAGGGCGTGACCATGTCGAATGGAAATAAAGAAAATGCCAGATAAATGCCATAAAAATGTGGAAAAATTTAATTCAGTGTGGTGGTTTGATACATGACTGTGTGTGTTTAAGACAGGTCAGGAAGATGGATTGAAGGAAAGGAGAAGAATGAGTGGAAGGAATGTTAATTTCACAGTATGTACTACAGTTAAGTGTCTATATGTCAGTATCAACTGACTGGTACTGCCAACAAGGCAGACAGGGCTAACAAGGATGTGGCCATGTGCCTAAAACAGTTGGAAATCAAAGGGCACTAAACAGAGGCAGCAGTCTGTAGTCATGCAGACAGAAAACTAACCATGTGTCTGTTTCTTCATATGTTTTATATATTATATATTCTGGTCAGCCGAGGATTATCACACAACTATCCTAATACAGGATCCTGCGCCAAGCAGTGACAATAATAATAAAAAAAGCTGTTTATTTCCTTGACAGAAAGTTGCATTGATTGAATTGTGGCCATTGACGTAGTCCCATTGATGTCTACAGCAGGCAATATTTTTGATATGTGTAGCCCAAAGATTTGCCTGCGTATTGTACCCATAAATCTTATGGCGATGAATGGTTGGCACAGGAGCAGCAGCAGGCTGAAAACTGGGGATGGGACACCGGCTCTATTGAAAGAGCTACACATGTAACAGCAGGCTAGTTAGCTATCAAACCACTGCAGGCAGATAAAAGACGAGGCACAGCAATGGCTCCCTGATATGAAGTTTCTGTCTGGTCCACAAATTTGTCTGTCTGAGGTGTCTGCGTGCAGGATGTGTGCACATATGAGTGTGAAGAGAGGTTAAAATGGCTCACCCAAATGTCGTGTTTATTCATTCTGTAAGCATGCACAGACCAGACCCTGGCAGCTTGTTTTCAGTGAGTGTTTGTCCAAAATCACAAGAGTATGCACTCATGCACACACAAACAGGTACTTACAGCCAGTGTCTTTGAGTCTGTTGATGGCGTTGGACAGGAGACGGACACAGCCCAGGAAACCGGCGCCCTGCTTTTTGTGGATCTTCTTGTGGTTCCATACACTGATGGTGATTGAGTCTGCCTTTCCAATGTACCTGACAGGGGGAGAGAGGGCGCAAAGAAAAGCTGGTAAATAAGACAGAAAAGAGGAGTAGTTTGAAATTCAGGGTGTCTACTTGTGCGCACATTGCAGGGGACTCAAAGATCCAAGAACAAAGTAGGTTTTCATCAACCCACAGGGTATGAAAGATGGAAATTAAATGAAATCATAAGCTACGGCACACAATTTTCCAAAGCATTGACAAATGCACTGACTAAAAACACAGACAGAAAACTGAAACTTCAATTTCGTGTCTCTTCCAGCTACTTCTCCCTGACAGCAAGAGAACAATGTGCACCGTGTGTGCGGTGTAGACTTTCAGACTGTGTAATGAGGCCGATTAGCTGATTTTAAAGTAACTTATGTGTATGTGCTTGCAGATTTAGCGCAGCTGAGGCCAGTCTAGTCGTGGTTGAATGAACAGAGGAAGTCCCCGTGATGTGCTCCACCACTGTCTGCAACCCAGACAGCTCCCACAGTAGACACACAGAGTTCAACATTCAAATGCACAATCACACATTCACTGACACGCACACATACACATATAATTATAGCCGAGCTGCCAGCACTGATGCCAAGCTCTATATTATGCTGTGTATCACTAGCAAGGAGCGGGGTTTCCCTACTCAACACATCAAAACGTATCGGTTTAATACGGAAAATTGTTGCACTAAAATCTGATTACAACCTGTGTGGATTGTGGATCTTTTTAAGTGTCCAATGAGTCATTCTCTACTTACTATTTGAAAATGTGACCAGGATGCAGCAGCAGAGGTTAACATGTTGACACTTTCACTTTTAGCTGATGCTGATGTGCCCAGGCCTGTGCTTTGTTGCTGCACATGTTATGATCTCATTCTAACACTATTGGATGACAAAATGATGAAAGAAAACACGTTTTGAAGTGAAACTGAAATTAAAGTTGAAGTTTTCTTCTACAATAAAAGGTGATTTAATTAAAAGCTTGTGTGCAATGAGGTGAATGCTTACAGACTGGAAGCCACTGGAGGTAAGTAGTTCTAAACCCTCTTGAAAAAGGCTTCTGCCACATTATAATATGACAAACCCTCTTGAAAAAGGCTTCTGCCACATTATAATATGACAGGGGGATTACGCTGAATATTTCTCTAATTAGGACAAGTTGGACGATTTTTTTTAGACAAAGATGAAATGAGAATAAACCAAACCAGCTGCACGGTTTTACTTGATTTGCTTTTCAAATCAAAGCCGTGCACTTATTTACTTTGAATTTTGACTAAACTCATCCTTGATTAGGACATTGTTCTAATATTAGAACAACAGATGCACCACGCATTGCACATGCTTCAGTTTAGTCCACTGAGTGTCGGGTGCTGTAGTGCAACTCAAAATGTCTCTCTGAGGACATTAGTGTGTTTCTAAATTTAATCCTCACACAGTGTGGTTGTGAAATTAACAGGTCAGTGTGATGCAGAGGTGTGCTGGAAGAAAAAAAAGGGAACTGAAATAGGCGATGAGACAATGACTGAGTGTCTGAGGAGAAGAGAATAGGTAGAACAAAATTTCTGCACTCACAATAACTGCCAAAAACAGTGTTAGGAAACCTTGTCTCCGTTGACATAACATTGTAGTAACTTACGCTAATATGTTATCATTAATTCTTTCAAAACATTTCGCGGATTGGTTAAGTTAAAGCTTTTTGCAAGTGATGACATAACACCTGCTAGATGACAACAAAAATATTAAACCAGCATGCTCAAAATAATAAAAAAAAATGTATTATGTCAAATGTAGTAAGAGCCAGTAATCTATTGCTAGATAATGTTATGACATAGATAGCTTTAGACCAAATGAGAAATGAATAATTAACTAAGAATATAATGTCTTTTTTTCTTTTTGTGAGTACTGCTCATTTCATTAGATGTTTGGAGCAACAAAATGAATAAGGATTAGTACTCCTAAACCTACAAAATACAGGAGTGGAGGGGGAGAAAATTCTTGGGTCAAATCCAGATTAGCTTTCCAGGACATACTAAATCCAGACCTGCAGGACTTCCCAAACTCTTTTTTGCCAGGGAATGTACATTACGTTGGGAAATCAAAAAATTGGACATATTTCATATTAATGTTGGACAACTTTCAGTTGTTAACATTCATAAATACAAATATAAATCAGAGTGGAGATTCTACAGCTCTGGCTCATCCATATCAACTACCTTGATCTGATTTATGTAAACTGAAATGATGCCAAAGCATTCTGTCTCGATTCCTTCAAAACTGATTGTTACGTTGCTGTTAGATTGAACTAACCGCCTCATTTTACTTCTCTTCCTCCAGTTTTGGACATATGCTTCCACAGACTTTTCCCGTCTCTCACAACGGAAAATTGCTTTGTAAGTGATGTTATTGCTTGAATAAGCAATAACATCACTTACAAAGTACAATTAGTTCTGGGTGCAATGTCGGTATGTCCGGCATAAGCGCTTCTTGGAGGTGGCTAAACGTTGGCTGTTAATCCAAGACAAAACCATCTGATACCAGTTTCATACCATACCCATTTCCAGGCATAGAACAAAATATTTGCTTTCTGTTTGCATTTTCTCCAGTGTGAACCCATATTTTTACAGTTACAACTGACTGCAGACAGAAATGAACATAAGTATGCCCAAGAGTAAACCTCTACCAATCGGTGTTTGGAGTTACTGTCGGTGGGTTTGTGTGCCATACAGATCTCCAAGGTTTGTGATGCATAGGTTGTGATGATTAGAGTCAACTTGCCCGCTACTGCTAATGAATCTTTAATATGGAGGGCCATAGGGAGAGTAAAAACTCACTGTCACACTGGTACATTCAAGATTTTATTACTAGGGACAAACCAAATCTTTCTCAGGCAGTATGCATGATGATTGGGAAGGTAACACAGGCTCTTATGAGGGGACACGGTATGCACAGCATTTAATATAGAGTGAAGGCAGAGGGAGCAGAGAGTGAATGTGTCCCTCTAACCAAAGCAATGCGAAGAGTTACACTAAAAAGGGCTAGGCATGAGGAGGCAACTTGCCAAAACCAGACCTACATACTACTGTGAGTTCATGAACTTTCGACTTTCACAAAATGTTTTCAAAAAGTTTACTGGCTCTGTTTGTCCTTAAATAAATTCACAAAGAACACATATACAGATTATATATCATCAACTAAAGTATAAGAAAGCTATATAATTTTGGGATGTATTATAGGTATACGTATTATAGGGCATCAAGGCCTCTGGCAGGATCAGTGTCATGTGGAAAAAGACCCCACCTCCCAAAGTCGGAGGCTGGAGTTGGGGGGTGTGGCAAGCTGGCAGTCTGCCAAGCCCATACTCCCATCTGCTTTCTGTGGCATGTTAACCATTTCCTGAACCAGAGGAAGAGGCCAGGGGTCGCTGGCGGGAAATGCACTCCTCTGAAACGGTGGGGATTGAGAAGGAACTAAAGCATTATGTAAAAGAAGGCGGGGATCTGAAGTTGACAGGTCACAAGAGGCATTGCAAACAGGTGTGCATGAAAATGAAAAGAGTGCCCAGAAAGCCAAGATGTGTCTGTTGTTTTAGGGAAATGATAAAAGCACAAGCACATGGACACTTAAATAATTCAGACACATGTGTTCTTCCACAACTGGCTTTCATTATAATCAAGGCTACAACTAACAATTATTTTCATTATTAATTAACCTACCTCAATTCAATTTGATTAGTCAAATTATCATGAAAGCCCTTGAAATTCTTGTTGTTGTATCTTTTTCCCCTCCTTGATTATATTTAAAGTCATAACTGATCTGTTAAAGTGGCAATATGCCAAGATAGCCATTGTAATACATATTTTTACCTTATAACATATAATTCTCAAGTGCATCCCTTTCACCACTCCCTTCATTTCTCTTCACTGAAATTTTCCAACTCTTTCTATCAGGCTTCCATTTCCCTCATTCATTTTCTTCTAGCACAGTTTCTCTCCTTCTCTCATCACATTAGCTTTGTTGCCAGCAGGACCTTTGATCACTCCTTGTCAGCACATACCTCAGTTAAGGGAACATTCACAGCCCTGGTTAAAACACCTCTCCTGCCACTGAGTCGAGCATAGTTTCAAAGGAGCACTTGTGAAATGTGTAATGGTCACTGTGGTCTAGTCTTTTTGTAGTCCATAGCATCGGAGGCTACAACAATCCCAATACAAGAGGCTTTTTCCTGCAGCATCCCATTTGTTTTCTTGGACCATTATTATTATTCATAGATTTAGTTTGAAATTCCAGTGAATTAAATTTAGATTTTTCAGCCTGACAAAGTAAAACAGGAGCTTCTGTGATAGAAAAAAAAAGATCAAAGGCTGATATGTGGCTTACCTTGAAAGAGATTACTGAACTAAAGTAGCACTCTAAATGTGTGTTGGCCTATGTAAAGCTGCAGTTGGCTCAGAGAAAATGAGCAGGCCAGAAAAATATGAGTTAGACATACTCAAATTCACAGAGGACATTGTTCAGGAGCATGAAACTATTCAACTATTACATCTTAGAGTAACCAAAACAGGAAGAATCTATGACTCGGGAAAGAGAGAATTTATCAGTATGAGTCGTGTCTCCACACAAAAAATCTATATGCATATGTCTTGGTGAGATGACATATGGAATGTCTAAAATCTCACTCCACAAGATGTTATGTAGACGAGAGAGAGAGAAAAAAGCTCAAAAGCTTTATAGATGGGTGTTTGTGCACACAGTAAAGAGGCGACACAATCTACATTCTTAAAACACTTGTCACAGCAGTTCCACAAAGACATACTAGAGAGCAAAACCAGAAAGCTGAATTTCTGTTTCACATTTCAGGTGGTGTGTGATCTCATACACAATTCCACATGCATGGCATAAAGCAAACATGTCACACTGCTCCACAGTCCTCCTGTTGACTTACAGATCATAATGTTGGTTCCACTTTGGGTCCAGCGTATTCCTCACAGTATCTGTTGAGTGGCATTGTCCTGAGCCGTCCACCACCACTTTGGCAAAAGGATCTGGCAGCCCTGTAAAAGTAGAGAGTGAAAGTTTACCAATACCCTTTTCATGAAGGAAATATGTGTTTGGCGATGTGACATGTTCCTGTGTTTATGACACTACAAGTTTAGGAGTTTAATGTGTGATTTTATGGTTACACTGTGTACAACAGTTGCCAACAAATCTCTGTAAATCGTGACAATTACTTTACATCATGAAGTAACTATTAAAGTTCCATCTCAGTTCTTTTTGCACATTTGCTCCATCTCACGGGGTCGTCTGTTAAATGCCATTAAACATTAAATTGTATCCCCATCTCCAACAGAAACACTTGTCCAAAGCCAAGCAGTGTCATGAAACCAGGTCAGACGAATGCTTCTTAGTCACCTAACAATTTAAAATGCTTTCAGATTTATATTTTTGAACTTTGGTTACTTTGGAACAATGTCCAACTTCTCCAAACACCTTGCAGGACAGGCAGGTTAAATAAAGTGTTTGGTGAGACAGAAGACTGTTTTTCCAATTCTTTATCTGTTTTAGTAATCACAAAATGTCAAGTAAATACTGTCAACAAAACTTTTCTCTTGATGTGAATCTCATGTCTGAAACAGCTACTCAGAGAGAGAGAGAGTGCAAGTGCGGCAATGTGAAACAAATGTAGGGCAGTTGTAGTCGGGGCGCTGCGCTTGTGGGGACCCGCAGCAGCGGTCTCCTTTGCTTGTTATTTTGCTTTGTTGTTCTGTAGTTGGTTTGTTTGATACTCCCCGCCTAGAGGAGAGGGATTTGTTCGTGCTTGTGATAATGGTCCTTTTTTTTTTTACGGCCATGTTTGGCCTGCAGGAGTACAACCAACCACACAGACTCTAGTACAGCTGAGAATTTCTCACTCAGCGCTGTAATTCTGGTATCGTGACAGTGGAAGCAGGCACTGTTATACAGCTGGTGATTTTGAAGGAAGGCCATGGAATGTACCCCACAAGAACCAGGACTGGGTGAGGAAGAGGGGAAGGGAGGGAGGAGTACGCCAGAGACTACAGAGACAACAGCTGCACAACATACCCCTGCCCCCTATTATGCTTGCTAATGTGCAGCCTTAAAGGAATAAGATGGAGAAATTGACAACAAGTGCAAAGTTTCTGTCAGAGCACAGGAATGCCTGCATCTTCGTTCTTCCCAAATCCAACTAAGATCTTGCAATTGAAGGTTTTGGATAGTCTTTGAGTCTGGATCAGGACCCTAACAATAAATAATGTGTTTACATGTAAACACTCACTGGTTTAAGACTGTGGTTCCTTATTCACATTTTTTTTCTGCACCCTTTTTTTTCTGCTAAAAGAATTTCACTGTCTGTTTAAATCCACCCGAAAGCAAATCTGGGCATTGCAACATCAGTCATCAATAGATTGATTAAGTGTTTGCAGAGCATATCCTCAAATGCACCTCACCTTATTACAGCTGGCTTTGGCTTTAATAGCTGCTCTATAGACAAGTGCCTTCGTTATTTCTACCTGTCCTAAAAGACATGGCAAGGAGCTGGACCTTTGTTATGGGACCATCGGAGGAGCCGACAACTCTTATTCCAAAGCTCCTCTAGCACCTCTGATCATAGTACTCTTTAGTTTCAGCCTACCAGCCAAATCTGAAGAGAGAAAAAACAGAGTGCAAGGACGTCATGCTGTGGTCTGAGGACTCTACTCAGAAACAAAATCCCTGTTCGTAACATACAAACTGTGATATTTTTAAAAGAACTCAGTGCAGATGTAGACAAACTCACTGACACTGTATTATACACTTATACACGTTCTGTGGTCTGTGGTTTGTCTTTACAAAATGATGTGTACAACCCTTTCTAGTAACAGCACAAAAAAAGAGAGGTCTAGAAGTATGTTTAGAAGGTGGTGAAACTAGTTAAACTGAAAAATGATAAGTACCTAGAAAGGCACCAAATGTGTGGTTGGAATGCAGAATAAAAGATAAATGTGGTGTGTTCCGATTTGTCTGACACTGAACTGGCAGAGGAGCTAAATACATTTTATCTGATGCACAATGCAAAAGATTTTAATCATGAACTGTCTGAGCCATGAGACAGAGTAGAGGGTAAGCTATGAGATATAGACTGGTGAGACACAAGCTTTCAGTCTTATCGTAAAGACAACAAGTCCTGGTCCTGACCGCACTGGGGGTAAACTCCTGAAAAGCAGTTATAGCCAGCTGTCTTTTTTTCCCCTTTGGAAACGAGCATAAGGTACTTAGACTTTGGAAGACTTCCACTGTTTCACGTGATCAAAGTCATTAAATGATTATCCTACTGTGACATCTTATCTCCCTTGTAATAAAGACTTCTGAATAACCAGTTTTAAATATTTAACCATAACACAGGACAGACAGGACTCTCTCCAGTCTGCTTACCCTTGAAGCAAACACTGACTTGATTTACAAACAGGTCAAAACAAAGACTGATCTTTTAAAAGAAGTTTAAGTCAGATGTTTTAATGTCAACAAGCCTCTGCTGGCAGTGTTCAATTCTTCTTTTTTATTGAGTCAGTTGTTCAATAATTTCTTTGTTTGGTGATCTCAGTCTGAAAACACAAAGCTTGCTGGGGAAAATTAGGAATGTGTGCCGTAAAGTCATTGATGTAAATCTAAATGATCATTTTCACTTGAGTGTAATTTGCTGCTATCAAGATGGGGGGGGGTTGCATGATTTGAGGTGACACAAACCAACACATTAGACTCTTATCAGAAATTAGCCTATTAAATGAAATGTGATTTGATATGTGAATTGAGTTGTGGATGTGACATGGTGCGCCTCATTTTCTGCTTCTTCTGAAACTCTTTCACTGCTTTCTCTGGTAGTTTTTGTGTTTATACGTATTGTGTAAAATGTTGTATACTATTTGAATTTACAGTTTGTAAGCCAAATTGCCCCTTGGGGACATTAAAGGTTTACTCTAAGCTACAACTATCAGCTAAGTCAAGCCTAGTCAGTATAGTATTCAATCGGAAATCTGATAAGGGCCGAGTATCTGGTGTTCTTGATGTGACTGTGAGGGTGTATGTGAATTTTAAATGTGTCAGAGTATATACCTCTGGGCACCGATACTTCACACAAGTCAAACCTGTTCAGTCACCCTTATGCTCTTGAGGGACTTCCCTCTTTGTGGTTGTGTGTATACATGCGTGTTCCTGTTAGACAAAATTGAACCCACTATGTCCGTATTTGTAACTTACAAGTTAATGGAGAACCAAACTACCTTCTACTGTTACAATTAAATGCTTTTACTGTGACCATAACTGGAAATTTAAGGTGAAAGTTGTCGCTTAGGGGTTTCTCTTGTGAAGAATGTCTTATCATTGGAACAAAATAACACATCTCCTCTTACATTAGTGCCAGCGGCTGAGGATAGGCTTCCTGTCATGATCACCTAAACTACGTTTGATGAAACAGCCTTAAGCTATATGTTAATAGTAAATTACAATCCAGAAGGAGGACAAAGTACTACTTCCTTCCTCAAATTACCTCCCCACCTCTATGGTGTGACAGCTCGTGTTCTAGTAACCCAAACATGGCTAAACAGAGTATACTTGTACCACTTAACCAACACATTTAAGTGTCTTTACTTTCATCAATGACAAAGTTTGCATGATGATGATGATGACATAAGGCAAAACCAGAGGATGAAATGTCTGCACAGTGAGGTTTATTTATTTCCATGCTCCTTAGATGGACTAAATAAGGTTCCATATCTGTCTTAATTAAAGCCTTTTTAATTAAGTGTAGTGCTTCTTTATCAGTGTACTTGATACCTCTTACTAGAAGTTAGGTTAGCGGTGGGTCCCTGTGCGTGCCAAGCCTCCTGGTGTGTATAACAGACAGGCAGCTCCTAGGGGACTTCATTTACAGCATGGCTTCAAAAGCCAGAAAGCTGCCACTGCTGACAAAGCCCATTCTAATGCACAAGGGAGGGAATGGGACAGGAATAGTAACATGTAATAAAAATAGGCTCTACTTACGGAAGAAGTCTTTCTTTGCCAGGTTCTTTGCACACAGGACTGGAAGAGAAGAGACACACACACACACACACAGATGTTAACATCAGGTTAAAAAGTAGACGTGCACAAATTGGACAAAAAAATAAATGTATTTTTAATACGCCAAAGACTGTATGTACAAAAATCTTGAATGTCACCAAATACGCACAGTCAGGTTTCAGTTAGTGTCAATTTGCCATTTGAGAAATGACACAGTACGTCACATTGACTTTTGAAAGAACAAGCAGCACCCTAGAGTATGTGATATTACATCTTTTTTTATTCTTTCTGAAACACATGGCAGCCTGTATTTTATTCGACATTTTATGCAGCTTATTTGTGCATCATTAGCCATCTGTCAGCTTATAAAGCTGCTTTCACATCCTCACATCTCGCTAGTGATATTCAAAAATATATGACTTAATATCAAATTACACTTTAAACATTTTGATTGCATTAACTGTTTCTCTCTAATATTTTATTTATAACTCAAAGACTTGATTATTTATCAATTTCTGTCTCAACTTGCATGACTTGACAGTTTCCTTTGTTGGTTTGTCCGTCATCACTGTCCCATCACAGACGAGGAGGTCAGTTTTTAGAGTTTCTCTTTATAAAATATTGAGTAGACAAGCACTTTTTTCCTTTATGAAGCAAATCACTGGGGATTTCTTTCACACGCAACATACAATGGCTTTCAACAGAAACAGAGAATGTAAGAAAGTAAGTATGTTTGGGTTTGTCTGCTGTTGTCTTTTTCATTTTTCCCACCTAACTGTCTCCCTCCTTGTGCGTTGGAGGGAATATGTGAACTGAAGCAGGCCAAGGCTTTGTTTGGAGCTGGCTAGACAATCCTGTGACAATTATAGACCGAGACAAAGCATGAGCAGTTGCAGAGAAACCAAACATGACGAAGGTAATAAAAACAACAATGATTCATTATCGGTACAGGTACAGGTGACCTCTTGCTTTTCCAGCCGAATTATGGCCTTAAGTCTCTGGGAAAAACAGTAACTACCTCACTTAATCTTTAACAACAAGATTCATGTACAAGTTAAACAAAAGAAGTAGATCTTGTGGAGTGTCCAGGCAGCTTAATGGACTACAAAGGCCTATAACATCTGCGTCATAACAGGAGATGAAAGTACAAATCCCATCCTTTGCTGCTTGTTATCTTCTTTATCCTGCAATGTTTTCTGACATTTCCTCTCTGCCATTGTCTAATAAATTAGATGCAAAAATGCTCTGGTCTACCGAGCCTCAGATGAGATCTATTATTACTGAAAACCAGACACATAAAGCTTCCCAAGGGAATGTTGTCCAACGTCTACACTATGTAAAAACCTGTGGTGGAAGTGCTATTGTGTGCTACTGTTGAGAATTTATTTACATATAAAGTAGTGTGGCTGCATACAACATTAATGACACTTATTCACTACCGCACTCACAACAGCAGCACTCAGCATCGTTTGGTCAGTGTTGCATTATGGTTTGTTTGAATGTAGCTGGACTTGCAAGTTAACGTCAATATGTAGTGAATCATATGTGTTTATTTAGCACGCTTTAACGTATGAGAGTTTGACATACTTATTAATTTATAAATCATGTCAATGACTAGTTATTGCATTTCAGCTTTCTACCCTATAAAGACAATTTATCACAACACTTAAATTATTACTCCATCTTCCAACCACATTAAGGCCCTTATGCCAAAACAGTGCTGTGCTGCAGACATGTACATGGATTACACAATAGATCACGTAAGAGTATCTGAACCTGCCACGAATGAGAAACGAGCACCACTTCCAAAAAAGATATGGACAGGTCTGGGGAACCAACCTAGCATTACACCCATTCAATGTGGAGACCTTGATGGTGACCAAAATGACACAGTCAAGACAAATCAGACAGAATCACAACATGGGAACAGACGATCTCAACACAAACCAAATTACACCGACTGGGCCGACAGGATGAACACTAACCATCAGCTTGTCAGGGGAAATTACACTGCCAAAGCCGACAGTATGGGCGCAGGCCAAATTGGAGGCAGCCAGAAAAGCCTCCTGTGGGACAAAACGGACACCATGTTGTCGGCAGACAGGAGAAAAACAGGAGAAACAGAGGCCTGAAATCTTGGCAGAACATTTGTGGACATTGAGTCCAACTCAGAAACAGAAATCAGCCACCAAAGTTTAAAATGGGTCACCATCTTAGGCTTTAACCCTAGCTTTGAACATATATCTTTGAGGCTATTTTCTGCACGTTTATTCCAGGGCATTTGCAGCAGTTTATTGCACTTTATTAGAACAACACAGATGCAAAACAGTGTCTACAGTGGCGGTTTAAATAGGCACCAGGGTGCCAGTGAGAGTGGAAGTCTGGGATAATATTTTAGTTATAAGTCAACCCTATGACGCCTTAATCACAGAGAACCAGGTGTTTCAGAAGGAACCAGCAACCAACAAGAAACACAAAATGCCCAAGAGATACACCACAGTGTATTATACAGTCTTCTGGACATAAAGTACCATAAATAGATGGGTGGGACATGATGTAAAAGTTCATCTCTAATCTAAATTATAATAAGCAGAAGTTCCAGGCAAATTGGACAATGACAAACTACCATCAACCACTGTGTCCGTATGACAATATTTGGTTACAAACCTTCATTTTATAGAGTCTGTGATTGGCTTCACAGTAAGCTGATATTATCATGAGCACAATACGCTCTATGTAAATGCTGAACAAATCAGAGATGTGAGCTATGATCAAGAGGTTTGGACCCTGGCTCCTAAACATTTCAACAATATTCTGGTAAATTTAACTAAAATGGCTACGTTGTTTCTAGTGTCAATTGATTTGCTGTGGGGGTGTTCAAGGCTGCTGAAGAGGCAAAACTGGTAAGTAGCTACTAAGTTAAAGACTTGGCTCTCAGGTTACCAAACTATGCTAATGGAGATTAAGAGATTGACCTGAACTCTGCTCCACTGTCTCAGCCACAATTACCACAGAGAGAAAAGCCTCTCTTCATTGTCATCAATAGCCTCTTACCAACCGTGCTGCCAGGCACAGCAGGCTGCCACTACTGATGATGATGATGAATAGGTTCAAAGGAAGGCTTAAAGACAATGAGAGGGGGCAAAGTTTCCAGAGATGAAACAACCAGTGAGGTTTATAAAGTCACAAAAAAGTGTCACATAAAAAAAGCCAGGCAGCGAGGTACTGAGAGTACCAATGCAAAAGCAAGACGCAAGGTAAAGCCATCTGGACATGTGTGTTAGTGTTCCTAAGACGAGACATCTGCATTATAGATGGGCTCATTAACTTCTCATCCCTGAAATCTAGGAAAAGCCTCTTCGATAAAGGGCTCTTCAGCTTTGTGTCAGAAAGGTTCTCTCTTCAACCTTTAGCTATTTAGTAACACAGTTGCTATTAGTTAATTGAAAAAGCTCTATCAGAAATAAATTTAAAGTGACACTGTAAATTTTCTACCATAAAAATAAGATATTTTAAATCATTTTGATATTACACTGATATGTAATCAGGTGAATGGCGCCTCGTGAAGTAGTAACGTTTCACGGCATTAAGTCACAAACTAGCTATTCACTTATTTTGGTGAAAACGGATCATATTTTTTGGAGACAATGTTTTCTGGTTTTGCCTCCAATGTCTTCTGGCTCAACTCTCTGTTTCCTAATGTAAACTCTGTAAATAACCTGATGGACAGCAAAGTAACCTACTAGGAACTATAAGCTATGAACCTACTATAATAAGTAATATTAGCTGGCTGCTATATCTTGTGTGTTGTTGCAGTTACTTGATGTTTGGCTGTTAGCAAAGATGCCTGCCAGTTTTTGATTTTAAGTAACGTAATCAAAACAAATGCATGTGTACAACTGCCAGAATTTATAACATTGCACTCACAAACTGGGAGAGCTAAATCGCAAAAAATGTTGCTGATGAAGTTAAAATTACATCAGTACATCAATCATCATAGTCATAATTACCATGTAAAAAAAACTCATCAGTTGGATGGTAAACACAGAGCAATACAGAATACAGCTATATCAAGAAAGCAAAGACGGCTGTATTATTGAAAAAAAGAGGCCTGAGAAATGTTTGGCAAACCTGCTGTAGACAATACTACTCCCATAGATTTCATCATCATTAAACAGTTGTCCCACAAGGATTTCAATAAACATGATCTTATATGGGTTTATGCAGACTCCACTCATTGATGCTAAGGACCTCAGTTGTAATCAAATCTCATCTCTGCGCCCTGTGGGGATCCAGCGTTAGTTGAATAGCTGCCACGTGAGCAGGCAGGCCATGGTGAGCCCGGGTTGGCAGAGACTCATTCAGATCGCAGAAAGCTAGGTCAACTAGGAATCAGTTGACTACCAGGAAGCCCCGGTGTTACGTGCAAACCTTTACTTTAAGAGGAAAGACGATTAATGTGGTTGCCAGTGTCATGATGACAACCATCCATTGATGTCACCATCATCTGATGACGAATATTCGATAAAAGATTTGCAATTGATACCCATGTGAAGGACATAATGCATCAGAACATCCTATCTTAGTCACAGTATGTGTATTTTTAATCAAACAAGTCAATACATAAAGTACTAACTGTACTTGTATTCATAGTTCATAACAGAGCATTTATCCGGGATAAAAAAAGAAATCAAATTCTATAAAGAGAAGAACATTTTTAAGAGCTCACATTAAATCAAATATTTTTGTTAAATACTGCTGATGTAGTCATTGGACCACCCAAAGTTACCTTCATCTTATATCAATCTGTGATAGTAGTTAAAGGGCCAAAAAGAGGTCAACTCGGCTGCATTGTTTATTAAAAGGATTTAAAACAGCTGCTGTTTTGGGACCATTTGTAGGTCAATCACCCTATTACACTGTCTGAAACAAGCTATAACTCAAACTAACAGTCACACCAAACCAAGCCCATCTATCTAAGCAATTAACATACTAGGATAATGCTTTTACCACTGTCTGGTAGCTAAGGGAGGGTGGAGACAGACAGCGGCCTGTTGCTGACCCAGACAACATGTCCTTAGGTTTTAAAGGTCAACCATAGTTTTCCATCCTGAGGGGAACTGGCAGTGTACACTAAGACTAACTAACACCTTTATTGAGCTTGAAAACCAAAGAAACTATTTCTGATGTCTCAATACCTTTGAATATGTCCAACCACTACCAAGGGATAAAATCAGTGCAAAACAATGAGTAAGAGGCTAAAAATGCCTCTGAAATAAATATTTTTCATTAGTTTGATTCCTTAATGTGATGTAATAATGTACAATCATGTAGTATGAAAAGTCTTTGCAATGGGTCTTATATGAAACATAAACACAGCCTCACTAATGTTTACATAAATCACTGCACAAAGATGTAGGATAATAATATTGGGTATTACTAAAACCTGTTCCCTTAGTATTCATTACAAAACATGCACAATGTGCCTCAGACCACAAAGAGAGGCAGTTAAAGCGGCGGGAGCTTTGTGTCCTCTCCATCTGTCTGAATACAAAAGGTCAGGCTGCAGGTTGGCTTTAGTTCTGGTCAAAAGGTGAAAGGTCGTAAACAGACAGGGGCAGGGCTGGTGTCGGGGGATTCCCACTTGTTTTCTCAAGGGAGACGCCAATTCACCATTTGCAATGGCTGCCTAACGCCTTGCTGTGTTTGTTGAGAAAAGGGGGGAGGAGGCGGGATGAGTCAGATGTTCAAATCCTTTAAAACCAAACAGGGTGCGCTCTTTGGAAACTGCATCACAGTCTGATGAATCAGGTAATTTGGATTTTTAAAATCAAGAACAAACAATGCTGTAAATACTGTCCCAACCCACATTTATGAGGACATTTAATTCTGAGTGGTAAGAGCCAGAAAAATATGGACCAAAGGACATAACATTGCACTATGATCTTGTTTTACAGCAGGTTGTCATGGTGGCATTATTCACACTGTATAAGAGATGAGAGTTGTAGGAGTTTTGTGAAAATCCGCAGCAAAACTGTCATAAAAAATTTTAAAATCATAAGATCTATGACTTCTTTTGACTAAAAGGACAAAGTATATGTGTAAAGGGTTTGAGTGAGGAAAAGCTCAACTCAAGTTCTTGGCTCTGGGAAATCACTGTGGGAAAATAATATTTTGAGAAAGGGGATAAGACAAAAGGAAATGAGGTGTAATCAACAGTGTGTGATTTATTCTGTTCACTCAACTACCAGCATGCCTCGAGCCTCTGTCAACATTATCAAACCAAAGATCTGGGCTGTTCTGCCTTAGACCAAAGGTTCATGGTCAGGAACTCAAATAGACGATTGCGTGACTGCACACTGCCAGCTCCATGGTCATGTACAGCCATTTTGTGGTCCATTTGTTCAATTAATTCTCCAGCAGCATTACAAGGACAGGACAAGGCAGGACAGGACAGGACAGGACAGTCAAGCGGTGCTGCATCAGCATCCAGTTGCTGAGCTTGGAGGCTGTTATGAAAGAACAGTGTTTTGCAGCAGCAGTGATCCTAGGATCTTTTTATTTCACATTAAGTTTAGTGCACATTTGGTTCAGCTTGTATATAAGGACAGGTTATAACAGAAAATTACAGAGTAGACTGCAGCCAACAAAGTTAAAAACAATATTCATCATCTTTGCATTTGTCATGATTTAAACTCTGTGCCATTATGTTACTCAAAGCTTACACTGCTTCTACGAGGAACTATTATCTAAATCTAGCAATAGCTTCCTTTACCTTTTTGGCAATGAGTCCAATAATGATGCGATATTCAGTCTTACATGGGTAATAAACCTGTCAGTGAGAGTCACAGCCAAACCATAAGTCAAACTCAAGATTTTGTAATAAGCTAATGTGTTTGTTTAATCCTCTGCTGGTATTTAATCAACACAGCATCATGCTCATAAATTTGAAGCGTTACCAAATATTAGCATGGTCAACAGTGCGGCTGAGGGCTAAGTTCAACACACTAGGAAGCCTTGAAAAGCTACAGCCCCCTCAGGGGGACATCTTTCAAGGTGGAAAAAAAGCCTGTATTCTTTTCACACTTAAAAGTATTGTTTAGCAGAATATCAGTTACATCTCAGGACGCCTTTCTAAAAGGATTTAACCCATTTGCAACAAAACACAAGTCAATAACAAACAGAAAGGTTCAATGACCTGACAGTCACTACTTCAGAACAGGAACTGGAGGCCGGTGAGCTCAATTTAATGCAATCTAAGCAGAGTAGGGAAGACTTTAAATGTAAGTTATGAGTTTTAGAGAAATCTTTAACAGTTTCATGCCGTGGTTTCAAGTTTGATCATTAACTTGATCGTTTTGAACTCTCCTGTAGTAGAGTGCATAAAGCCAATACAACCCCGCCCAGTCAAAAGGATGACCATGAAATATGTGGCTGTCTACCAACGAGTTGATCGTGAACATGAATCTTTCCTTGTGGCCAGCTGTTTCCTTGAGGCATGTGATGACCTAAAAACTACATGCATATCCACAAGTACACAGTTATGATAATGTTTTGGCTAGCTAGCACTGACAGAAAAATGTACCAAGACACCATCAGAGTGGAAAGATTAATAATACAAGGAAGGAGCACGGCTACTTCTGTAAAATCTGGGTTACCAAGTAATGAAATGTGCATGTGGCCCAAAGCCAGAATTTGAATCCTCTTGCCTTTGCACAAACCTCATGAAAGTCACTGTGGGCTCTTGAATATGTCTCTCTCTATATATATTTTGAACAAGACAGGGGTAAAAAGAAAGACAACGTAAAAGTATCTGATTTTGAAATAAGCCAAGTTGCAAAAAAACATTTTAACACATCCACTTACATCCCCCGGGTAATTAGTGACAGTCATTCAGATTTAAAAAGGGAAGGCCTACATCCTTCGCCTTTACCTCTGTTATGACTCTTGCTACAGCCCCATGCTGTCTCATTCACAGCATTGTTCAACAGCTAAACAAAACACTTCCTCTTCCCGTCCTCACGCCTCCCTGGCGGGCTCCCTCACTAGAACATGCAGAATACACGCTGGCAAAATGTCAACACAAGTACACTCTGTGTTTGTGTGTTTGTGTGTTTGTGTGTGTGTGTGTGTGTGTGTGTGTGTGTGTGTGTGTGTGTGTGTGTGTGTGTACGTGACTAACTTTAAGTTACAACAGCAAGTACACACTGCAAAAAATAATGATGGCGTGGTATGAATTTGCATTCATGGGTGTCTAAAATTGGGCAATGTTGCCAAACTAATCTACATTGCACTTCCTCTGGAAGGCCATTATTCCATTTCCCAACCTCCCACCCTTTCTTCAGCCCAGTGAAATGCTCGGGATGCCAATTATGTCATTCATTTGAGAGGCCAGCAGTCTACAGCTGACACTCCCCCTCCTCCCCCTCTCTGCTCCCCGAGGAGACGCCAACAATCTGGAGTCAGGAATCTGGAGTGAAACGTAGTCACTACACGGAGGAGGGTTGGGTTGGGTTGGAGAGGGGTGAGATGGTAAAGACAAAATGCTCATCTGGAGGCAGGAATCTACGGTGGAATGGAGAAGGAGAGAGGAGGAATGTAAAGAGGGGTCTATCTAGAGTCACAAATCTGAGGAATGCAGACAGAAGAGGGGGAGAAAGGGAGAGAAATATGGGACAGCAGAGGGAGGGAAAGAAAGGGGAGACGTTAATTTGGACGAGGGAATTCTGACAGTGATGACATTCTGGCAACGGTGGAAACGATGAGGGAGGAGTAGCGGGGATGGCGGAAAGAGATAAGAGGAGATGACAGAGGAGAGAAGAGGGATACAAGAATGAGTAAAGTAGGCCAGAATACAATTTGAAAATTTATGGTGTGCAAAAAGGATATTTAGCATTTGTCAAATTTAATTACGGGTTTGTGCTGAAGTCACTATCATTAGGAGGATGTCTGAAAACCTTTTGAAGTGCTTCGTACAAATCTTGCTGGCTGACATTTGCCATCCAACTAAGACAACCTTTTCAACTTTTATGAGCTGTGTTGTGTTAATTTCATGCTCTAATGTCCAAAGTCATCGCATCTATCAACATGCCTCTCTAATATGCAAAGGGAAATTATTTCTCCATTCTCTCAGTTTATAATAAATTCCTCTAAAACGAGGCCTGGGACCACACTGCTTTATTAAAACTGAAGCAACAATGACACCATCAAATCAAATGCAGGTATGATACAAAGCTTAAAAACATTAGATGTAAAAATTACCAATTTCCAACGAATTTATTTATAGCTGCATCTGAAGTCAACTGAAGAAGACCTAGTAGAAAACAAATATATTAACTGTTGCACAGCACAATCTATGGACCTAAAAGCAAATGCACGGACCTGGTTTTGCTGTTCGCTCATTCACTAAGGAGCGGTCATAGGACTCTGACAAACTGTTGGGCCACCAGAAAAGTCTAAATGAGTTTTTAGGTGGAGGCAATCTGCCCGCATAATGAAGGTTTAGAGAGCCTTGATGGTAGGAAACCAAGGAGGAAAGGTGATATGAAGCAGAGAGAAAAGGATGGAGGTAGGGATACAGAAATAAAAGAATTAAAGGAGGGGAACAAGCCAAAGGGACTCAGGATCTAAAGACTGAGTCACAAAGTAGGCTAAATGAGATACGCATACAGGAAGCATTCAGACTGAAGTTTGATATAGATACAGTCGGGTGTAATATCAAACCACAGGAAAGTCATTCCCATATGACTCATTAGGTATACTAATGGTATGTCTACACGGGAGGTGTTTCAGCTGCCTTTTTCAGTCATCCGTCTCGTGCACATCTGATGGAACAGATTTTTGTTGTAAATTCAAAGATTTAGTCAAAGAAAAAAAAAAAGTAAGATTATTAATATTTTCACTTTCATGATATACACACATGAACATAAGCCAAAACTAATTTTACACTTAAAGTCCGTTTTATGTCCTTGCACAGACTGTGCCAAAAGGTGGGTGACCTACACTCAACACAGTGCCTGAATATATCACGTGTAGACCCACGC
This sequence comes from Larimichthys crocea, assembly GCF_000972845.2. Taxonomy (NCBI): domain Eukaryota; kingdom Metazoa; phylum Chordata; class Actinopteri; family Sciaenidae; genus Larimichthys; species Larimichthys crocea. The sequence continues at coordinate 10,939,226 of NC_040020.1, forward strand.
CGATCACTTTAGCTGCTGGTGCTCTGCTTACGTGGTGCTTGTGCTATGCTCTATAGACTGTTTAACCATACGGTATATGATTCGTGCAACAACTGTCTCAGGAATGTAGTTAATGTGACTCTAGTCAGTATTTAAGAGCAAGAGACCACTGTGCATGATTCACACAAATTGAGTATTCATTGTGTTGATATGAGGCTATCTCAGGGACAAAAATAACATAGAAGTACAAAAAAAAAATCCAAAAATGTAAGTTAAGACCATCTTAACTATGACTTTAGTTTTAACAACTTTTAGATGCTGATTTCTAGTCAAAAATGCTACAAATATGAATGTATTTCCATACCTGTCAATGCAAATGCTAAAATGTGGAAATAAAATGTTTTTGTCCTTAGTTAGTTAGTTAGGAAGTACCATTGGCGGACATCACACTGACCCATATTCACATCATTCTCTTAAGAGGCTTTAAACCACAACTGATATATCAATGCACCAGAAGTAAGTGTGCATGCATGAAAATAACAGGCTGTGGCTGTGTATATCTGTGTTTATCTGCATATGAATGCAATAATTTATTTACTGTCTTTCTATGTATGGACTACTGTCCCTTGGAAACAGAGTAGACAGGCGCAGAGGAAGATGACAACTATGATTATGAAGTGGAAAAAGAGTATTCAGAGATTGGGGTGGGGACATGGTGATCTAGAGAGCACCAAGAGGAGGAGGAGAGAGCAATAAAAGACAAGAATTGCAGTGATGGAAGAGAGGACGGGGAGAAATAAAACTGCGGAAGAAGGCTGAGATATGACAGGGAAAATGAAAGAGCAAAAAATGAAAGAAAGGGTGATAAAGATGAGATGGGCTGATGGAGGGAGAGAGGCAGGGACGTAGCCTTGGAAAGTACAACATGGCAGTCCCACATCCATTTTGCAAACCTTAAAGAAAACTAGGGAAAGGTTACATACTGAAAAAAAAAAAAAAAACTGTTGCTGTGTCTGTTGTGGAAGCACATGGGCATATGACCGCACATATGTCACCATCAGGCCCACCACCCACTGATAATATGACACAGTCACTGGTGAAGTAATTAGATTAGTGTCTTAAATATGCCCGGGACACAGTAAATGCCAGTTGTACCTAGTGTCTCTCTGCTGTTCACTATCCTGTTGACAGAAAAACAGGTCCCAAAGTGCAACCTCAGAGGAAAGTGGTTAAACGTGTGAGACAGAATGGTGAGAGACAAGCAGCTACTGTGACGATGGAGGTAAAAGAGGAAGACAGCACAGCAAGAAAGGGCAACAGTACTTGCCATGTTTCCTGTCACTCTGAGTATGAATGACATGGAGGGAGGTTACTTTAGGTTGCAGTAGTTTTCCTCACCTCTCTGTACACATAAATATTCAGCTGAGCCTGGCAGAGTTTGATGGATGAGTCCCGGGCTTTTTGTTGTCCGTGAGTGGAGAGTGGTGATGTGCAGCTCGACTAGACAGCAATAACCCGTAAAGCTACGACTGCCAAACACTTTCAAAATTGATCAATCTGCAGATGAGAATATTTTCCAGATTTATTAATGTTCGTCCCAGTTTCTCAAAGTCAGTGTTGTTCGATGTTTTTTCAGCTCCAAAAAAATCCAAAGATATTAAATGTGAGCTGCAAATCTCTATATTTGAGAGATTTTTGCATGTAAAATTTTAAGAATTAATCATTCAGTCAGCAATTATTTTTCTGTTGACTGACGCTCTAATAACTTGTCACTGTCCATACTTAGCTTACTGCAACAATCTAGCAACTGACAGTATTTTAACTTTATCTCTAACCATTTATTTTTATTCCCATCTTCAGGCAACAGATCAGGACCTAATTTCTGACCTCCACATTATTTCAAAACAGCCTGGTTTCTTTCCAATATCCAACTCTGTCTAACTAACTCTGTTTCCCCGTGCTGCAGAGCTCTTCCCTTGTGTATATCTCTGTGACGCCTTCAATAAAACACTTGGGTTGTTGTGTTTTATAGCGCTACTGAGAAAAAGATTCAAACAGTAAATGTATCATCGAACAGTTCTGGCCACGTATGCTGCAAAATGTTGTGAAATCTCTGACAGTCACTAATGTGAAAAATAGCCTTTAAGAATGCAACGAAGCACAACAAAGTGGACTAAGAAAGCAGCTTCTCAGAGTCTATTTTTAATAAGCATGTAAGCTCAGTAATTCCTCTTATTCCAGTCGTAGTATCAAAACATGCCTGTTGTTGGTGGATGAGGGGTCATATCCCTTATTGTTAACACATTATTGTGGGAATTGACTTTACTTCTGGATCTGCATAAACAGGTGGGAAATCCTGCTGTTATTGTGATTATGTTAAGGGATGAGTGGGATGGTGTGGCACGCCGGCGCCGTTCAAGCCACTTGATCCTCATCGCTACAATAAAAAAAAAAACCACTGCATCACTCACATCCTCCAACTGTTTCTCTCCCACACTGAAACTGAAAACACAGACTCAGAGCGGGGGGATGCAATTTGAGTGGCAGTGTATGTGTGTTTGCGTGTTCGCACAGTAGACATGCTGAGTGGTCTACCAGACACACACACACACACACACACACACACACACACACACGGTCAGACTGGTGGGCAGTCTTACCGCAGAAACAGTAGCAGGAGAACAGTGAGGGGGAGGAAAGTGTGATCCTCAGCTAACCTGCCTTTCTGCTTCAATTGGGTTTTTAAAAAAATCTGATGTCTTGGAGAAAAAAAAAAAAAAAAAAGGCCTTCTTCACTTACAGGCAAAAATTGTTAATATTTACGACTCTAGCCTGGCAACAGTGATAGATCTGTGGATGTTGTTTGATGCTGCACACAGATATTTTTCATTTTCTGGGAAGAAAAATATTTAGGCCCTATACATTCAAATTGTTTCTAGTTAGCAGAGCTTTTACAAGTTTCTTCATCACCTCTAACATGCTTGCATTAATGCTGCTCTGCTGAAGTTAAAGGCAACACAGTCTCTAATGGAGATTGAGGCCAAGTATGAGGCTGCAAACAAGTAATAGCATCAGGCCTACTTGCAGTCTTGGCCACATCGATGTCTGATACAGGTTTGTTGATTTGGTATTAAATAACATAACCATAAACATTGTATGGGTAAATGACAGACACATTTTATGCATTCTTGTTTTCTAGTGAATAATGACTTTTGCTCGGGGTCCCTGAAATGAGCTCAAAGACTCCTTAGGGTCCCCAAACAAACATTAAGTACTGTACTGGGTTGAGGCACCGGTACAGGAAGTGTGTCAGTGTGTACATATGTACATGTGTGTGTATGTGTGTGTGCACATTACAAGTTGAGAACAGATGAAGAAAGAAAAAAAAAAAAAAAAAACGGAGCCACACCGGCAGAGTCGTCTGTCAGCTGTCTGGACGAGATCCGGGGGTGAGTGAGGGAGAGGAAGGAAGAGAGAGAAATGAGAGAGAGAGATGAGGGACATCCTGTTCAGGAAAGAAAAGAGAGAGAGTAAAAGACTGAAGAGAAAAAAAATGCAGGATGCAGAGACACATGATGAGAGGCTGCAGCAGGGAGACAAGAGTTCAGGCAGTGAAAGGAACGTGGATAGTCAGGTAGTCAGTAAAGAGCGAGAGCAACACCACTGAAAAATCCCATTTGTAGACCAATCACCTGCCTTTTCACATGTTCCAAATTAAAGTTTTAAGACTCAAGTTTTTACCTCCCCTCATAATTCTCAGAGGCTGTCAGAAACACATTACGCTCTAGGCATATGAAAAAGAAAAAGGTGATATTCTCTCCTCCGTATTCTGCAGGAAAATCCTCCCGAAGCGCTTGGAAAGTTTAATGTATTCTGCATATTGAAGACCACCTCCTCTCCAGTCAGAGGCTGTTATGCAATAGTGAGGTGTTCAGTCTTTCCATTTTCCTGCTCAGAAGTACGCTGATGCCACCAAGTTCAAAAGTAATTTGAAAAGCAGATAAAATGAAGGATTGACTGAAACAACCACAGTCTAAGAACAAAGTTGTACAAAGCTATCTGGAGACAAAGCATATTTATCGTTTGTTTTATGAAGTTGTGCCATAAAAGCTATAAAGATGCATCCAAATGCATGTTATATACAATATGTTGTGTCATTTTTATAAAGAAATTGGCCCATTTCTTGGATTAATTAAGCCTTTCAGCCAAATATCCTATGCACGAGGTTTTAGTCCAGAAGAAAGCATGTAAGCTCCGTGTGTGTTACGTGGTAAAACGCAGGTCATGAGTGGAGGACAGTAAAGCTGAGTTATGAGACTGGCAGCGCCCTGTGAGATTTCATTACTGAGTCACAGTCTCCTCTTATGCCAAATTCTTCCTAAAACACAGTGCTATGTTGAGATACAAAGACAGTGCCTGAAATGCTAAGCCAGCTTGAATTTGTCATTTTTAACAGTAATGTTTCAAAACAAATCATTATGGCCCGATCAGATATCTAGTAGCATCAATCTTGAGTTAATAGAGGGTTGACCAGCTGCACGCAGCCGACATCTCTCCAGAGTAATGCTCCTTTGTGTCCGTTTTGCTGTGGCTGTGTTTAAATGCGCTAAACCTAATAGGAAAATCCACAAGTCAACTGAAAACAAATGTATCAATGGAATGAAAGTGTATGATTCATCAAACCAGGGGTCCCCCCACAGCAAGAAATATGAGCAGAGAGGAGAAACTGAGGTGACCACAAACTGTGTGGAGCTTTATGTTCCCTTTTCACCCACATTATGAAATTACATCCCCATAAATCAGCATCAGAGATGCCAAAATGCAAAACAAAAACACATACCAAGAGCTTCATTTCACAGGGGGAGGAATTTGGGGACTCTTAATAAATCCTTGGATTCACGGGCTGCAATAATAAAATATTTGTGGATTTAGCTAACATTTTAACGTGTAGCTGACTGACACTCTGGTGTGAACTCTACTTTCTGTCACTCAAAGTTGAAAAGCAAAGAGACAGCCTTTTGTATCGTCACAGTGATCAGAAGCTGTACCTGAGCTACAGGTTAGACAAAGACCGTCTTAATGTCTGCAGATTAACAGGTCATCTGGCAACAGGACTGTTGATCGATGAGGTGATCTTTTAATTGTAAAGTATCATACAGTCTAAGTCAGAGGCTGGCTTAAAGAGTGCCATAAACTATAAAAACACACAAGTATTTACTCATTGATTATTCACCCTTCTTCTTGAAGAAAAATGTGCTAGACCTGGCAATCCAGAAAATCTGATCTGTAATCATACAGCAGGGAAATCAGAGTGCACATCTAAGTCATGTTTCTACAGAAACTCTTTGTGCTCACACATGAAGAAGATAAATCATTTTGCTGTTTGGGATTCCCACGTGTACATGGAGAATTGTGTGTGTTTTGACTACACAATAAACAAAAAGCACAACATCATTTTGCCACCAATGTTTTCTGCTGCATCTGAAAACTACTGTTCCCCGCATGTTACTTTTAGATATAGCTATAACATAAAAGGAACAGTTGCATCACAAAGTGAAGATAAACGTTTCCATATGTCGACGACGGCCACTGGGTGTATAGACCCTGTGTAGAGTGTGTGTGTGTGGTAAATTGAAGATATGCTGGTGATGCAGACTAAACAGAGCTGGAGGAAGTCTGGGTATAGAGCTCTGTACTGCACTACAAAATCTAACCACAACACAGTGACCCCAAATGCTAGGGGAAAGATGAAGCAGACATTCAGACACACGCACACGAAGATAGAAGCATCATCTCTTTCCTGACAAGGATTGAGCACGCAGACTAACATGTAGTACTGACTATCTACGTAAGAGGATGATTTAGTACAGCCAGATGACTCAACTCACTGCAAATAGAAAAAAGGTCATTAACAAAACCAATCAGTCTTACTGCAGACTATGCATTTCACACAGAAGCTCCAGTGCATTCCTCAAACTAAGACTAGTTTACACTTTGTCTGGCATGGACTTCTGCCTCAGATGCCCAAAGCAACAGATTCAAGCATAGTCTGACTGGCCGAATAAGAACCTAGATAATTTGTTCACAGATGGCATTTTAACGCCATGTATACTCAGCAATCGGATTTAAATCAGATTTTGCATTGATTTTCAGCTGGGGCTTTCCCCCGGACGTGAAAGGAGACGTCGTATTAAATAGTGGTGTTGTTGATGGAAAAGGTCAATCGACAGGAGGAAAATAATGCACGAAATGTACGTTACTGTAGCATCGTCCATCTCCTCGTATGCCGTCTTTAGCTGAATGCCGTCAGATAGTTTGTTGTTGCTGATAAGTAGCGGCCAAGCTGAAGTGGCTTTTTAGGAGCATTACATATTATCTTGCCTTCTTAAGTCACACTTATTTTGTAATCAGACTGCAACATATTTCAATTTTAGAGAATATTTCCATTCTTCTCAGAATTGCCTCTACATAGACTTTGTATCAGTTAAACAATAGTTTCTATCTTCTCAGCAGGTGTTAACCACCACTGCTAACATTTCAGGTATATGGCCGTCATTCGAGACCTTCTTGCAAAACAAAAAAAGGAGTTTTTTTAACTGACAACTCTTCAGATCACTGAGTAGTCCAAAAATCAGCGCATTTAAGAAGTTCAATGTTCCACAGAGGAAAATGGCAGCACCAACAAAACGGCAGTAGTGGGGGACAGAAAACATGTTACCAGAGGAGAGATTATAAGAGATATAAGAAAAGGCAACAGATGAGCCGATGGAAGCAGAGATGACGACAGAAGGGCTGACAGCAGCAGCGGGGGGACTGCCCCATACAGGTAGTTCTCTTGTCTTGGTAGACAAAGTGTGAAATGTTTGAGTTGAAAAGTATAAACACCACACACAGCAAAAATGTACAGTACACACAGACACACCTATTCTCTTACACTCACACACTCTCCCTTCAAATGTTGCTACAAAGCTTATTCAGAAATCACACTGACAGACAGGCTCGGAAAAAAAAACAAGGAGCCAAGTCAAAGAGGAAGTATCTGATTCCAGACAGAGGAAAGGCAGAGGTAAGCAGTATGGAAATGGGCACATAGGCTTGATCACATCATGCTTTTTGTGCACAAGCACTGAGCCCCAGACTTCAAAAAAGGCTGTGGACTGCAACAATGAATCGCCCACTGACCTCCACAAACAGCACACTGCTTTTAAAAAGATATGAGGTGCATACTGACCAGCTACGGCTTACTTATCTGATTGTCTGGGTAGCTTGGGAATATGAGCAAGCTTCTATATGAGTCGAGTTTGAAGCTGCAACATGCAGATTACCTTCACTCATCCTCCTTCAGGTCAGATCATTTCTGGTGTTGTTGGTGCAGGCGAACATTTTCAGCATGTAGGCTATTTCTCTGTGTGTGTGTGTGTGAGGTGGTGCAAGAGCAGATAGATTTGGTGATTTTTTTTTTGAGAACAGCCCAGTATTTCGAGGCGATTTCTGCAGGAATCAGGAATTATAAGCAGTGCCTATTAATTGCCTCATAACTGGGTCAAGCTGCACTTTATGGCGGAGCATTGCTTGTTCCTAAATTAAGCTGGTGCCAAGGATACATAAAACAGAGAGGAACACCGCAAACACGTCACTGTATGACTCACATCCATTGTGTGCTGATGAATCATAATCACTAACTCTGGTCCGCATTTCAACTGTCAAAACTGCACTGTTTAAAAAGGGAAAAAGCCACTTGGAAATCAAACAGCTTAGACGTAACAAAATAAATTACACCGCAGAACATGCAGAGTCCAAGTCCACACACTACCAGCAGCTCATAATGGGTTGATTAAATGTGACTATTGCTATGTAATCAGCTTTCATTCAAATCACACTGGGAGGCCAACAAGACTGGCAAGCAGAAATAATGCTACCAACTTAATTCATTCAAGGTGAGGATAAAGAAATGAGTCAGAGATGGTCATGAGACTGATTTTAAAAAATACAAAGGCATGTGTATAACACTTGTGCAAGATTCAGGAGAACCAACAGAGAAAACTATTTCCAAACAACTGTGTTTAATTCCTCTTATTTTAGGGTAATGTGGGGTCACTCAATAAAGCCAATAAATATTTATCTCATCATACATTCTAACACTTAAGCGAGCAAAGCTCATCCATAATGCATAATTATCTTGCAACCAAGAAACTTGGCATCTCCTGTTGGTTTCGTACCATCGCAGTGCACACTCTTTGCAACATTCCTTATATTTTAGGCAGCCAACAGCCCTAATTTAGCTCAGCATTGCGTGCTGACAGTACATCCTGTGGAAGCTCGACTGTGTATATGAGTCTGTCTCAGTGCGTGTACACGCGCGTGAAAGCGTGCGCTTGTCTTCTCTCCTGAGAATACAAACACTGCTCACGCACATACAAACAAACTGACACACAGCTGGACCATCGGAGAGCTGTCGGTGAATGCTGAGACAGTGGTCACTGATAACTTCCCGTAAAATGCACTCTGCCTCGATGCTAATGCTGGACCAGGGACAGAGGCTGGATCTTTATCTTAATCACCAGCTTCCTGACTTTACCCCCCTTCAACACACACAGAAATAAGCTCCAGTACCAGCTTCCCGAAATGTCAGAATGAGGGACACACACACAGCATGACAGTAGATGAAAAATGTAAATGTGGGTTTCCTTGCTTGCCTGAGTATCACGCGCACACAGAGAACAGGAAGAATCCTGAGATGATTCTTCCAGTCGTTCCCTGCTTGCTGCATGCCAGCTAAAGGATAATGGAGGAAATGGATCGCATAGACAGGCTCCCTTCCTCACAGCAGAGGCAGCGACAGCACAGTGCAGCCAAGAGGCCATATTTTTTTTAAGAATAAAAAAAAAAAAAAGGGGGGAGGGGGGGTGGATTCATCCTCTCATACATCTCATGTCATTCACCTCTGAGAAACTCCAGATTCCATCTAGTGAAGGAAAGTGAGGGAAAACACCCTGTTCTTGTTCAATTTCACTAAATCACACACCAACTCTCTCTGCACAGGAGACAGAAGAGGAACTACACCAACCGTCTGCTCACAAGTGGTAGGAATAACAGCACCACCAAGATTTCTCTCTTTTACACGTTGAAAAGCTCGGCCGTAGGCTCTGCAGGGACATAAGGACACACTGCCTACGAGCAAACTCAAACTATTATTATTTATTTATTTGATTAAATTTAAGCTTCAAAGAACAGCCGTCCCAGATAAATGTTCTAGACTTAAGGAAGGGCTCCAAAAGTGTCTTTGTGAGAAACTAAAAAGGAATTTGAATGCAGTGTGGAATAACTAAACTGGGGATGACTCTGGTCCAAATCCTGCAGCAAGCCCACCCTACGCAATTTCTAATCCACTAAATGCCGGAGCCAAGTTTGCATCAGCAGCACCAGTACTGCAGTTTGTTTTGTTTTTTTCAAAAAATCTTATGTCTGAAAAGAATTGCCTATAAAGTGCAGACTTGTGGCTGAAATATAAAAAATGTAAAGAAACAAAGCAAGAGGCTCTGCAGAGGTAAACTGCCCCTGTTGGAAACAGATGCAAGTGTTATTGGTGACAATAAAGTGATTAGCCTTGGCAGTGTTTGAATTTTAAAACGCTGGGGGCTCGATGGCTCTGTGAACTCTTGCCAATAATACTTCATACAGAAATTGAAAATGGAGCTCAATACAAGTGTTTGGGTTAACGGCCCATAACCCTACTCATGTTGCATATCAACTCTGTTGAACATAAAACACAAACCTTGAGAAAAACAATCACGAAGCACAATAATAGTTCCAAATCCATTAACTTCCTTAGAGCCAAGCTTTTGGCTCAGCCACTTATAATTCTCTTTGAGAAAAAACACAAGCAAACTATGAAAGAGACCACAGAGCAGACAGAGTAAAACTGGACTTTGGCTGATATGCAATGTTTGGTCTAAATGCACACGGTCTCAGACACATAAATCTGGTGCGGCCACAACTAAACACACACACGTAAAGCTTAAATGAATGCACGAGTCTAAAAGTAGACTTAGCATCACCGATCATCACTGAGCAGCAATGCTGGACACTCTCTGCAGTATGTACCCCAATTTCTCTTTAAACCCCCCCCTCTCACACTCTCACAGTTTTCCTTATCCTTTCTCTCTAGTGAAGGACAGACAGAGGATGTGTCTATGACTGGGAAAGACTCACATTTCCTCTCTGAGGTTTCACATTCCTGGGATTCCGTCTGAAGACCACTGCAGCCCATTTAAAACCATTCCCCATATGGAGGGAGGAAAAAAAAAAGAGAGAGACCCAGGGCAGCCCAGAAGTGAGAGAGGCTGGGTAGGTTTTGAGCTTTGGGAGTTTGTTTCTCTTAAGCATATCACTCTACCTGTCTCGGTAAATGAACCTGTTGTTCGCGATGAATGAGAAGTCACTTCATTCAGATGATGTGGTTTACCCTGCCAAAAATCACACCACGACTGAACGCCTGTCATTACGTTACGGTGTGGGAATTCAAAGTCATAATGCAACATTGTGAGTCTTAAAACAGGAATAACAGACAGTCACCATGTTCTCCTGTTGAATTCAGGAGTCATTATTATTTCTGAACAACGTCAGATTTATCTTTCTGATGCCGCCAGAAATAAAAGGATTGCATGATCTGCAGGCTGAACATAAAACGCTACCAGTGAGACCACAGCTCTACAAGACAAAGCAGAAAACATTTGCCTTAATGCAAAATGCATAATACTGCAGATAAATGTGTGGAAGGTTCTCTGTTGCTCCACTATTCTCATTTATTGAAAGTCATTATCTAAATATATGAAGGCCATTGGGACTGGCACCAGAGTGTGAGATAGGATGATGGGTTTTATTAATATTATTAACTGTAATTTGTGCTTCCACATCAATTAAAACCCAAGTATGAAGCCACACACACACACAGAGGGAGGGCACTGTGTGTGAAATGTACTGAACATGACTACACATAAACAGGTCCTAATGATTGACGATTAGATAAAGTTCTGTTTTAATACAATAAAATGTTTTACTGCTGGAGAACTATGAACACTGGCGCAGACATCAGCAGACTCTGGAGCAAACCCATGAGTAACAAAGCCGAAGCAGCTGCGTTAATGCAACATAAACAGCGTTTGTTGTCGCAGCTAATGTTTGCTAACGAGCAAGGCTACCATTCACTGCTCCTCGGCGCGTTAATGTGACTTTAATTCAGCGAGAATTATTAATAAATCACTCGGAACCCTAAACAGACGTCATATGCAACACGAGCTGAACATTTCCATATCACACGGGACACCACCAGCAGATATTAGTTAGCCTGGCAGGCTAGCAGGCTGCTAACGTGCTAACGTGTCGGAGCGGCGCAGGTGTGGGTTTAAACTCGCTTACCTGTCAACCGCAGCTTCACCGGGCCATTCCTCCTAACTCCTTGGCTAGACATTCCCCTTTGTGTTCCAGCTTGATGCAAAAAAAAAAAAAAAAAAAAAAAAAAAATCACAAAAACGGTCTAATTCATGTGTCAGCGTTGTAGGGGAGGGGGGTTGTTCAAAAATGTATCTCCCAAAACAACCCTGTCTCTGCTGCTAGCTTGGGCTTAGCTTGTAGTATCACCATAGCAAATCACGCTGACTGTGCGCGCGGGGCGATGCTCATCCTAATCACACCGCCGGAATTAACGCTCAACCTTTTAGCCTCAGAAAAAAATGCAGATAACAACATTCCCAGATGTCGTTCACGCCGCGACCCACGGGTACTGAGACAAATCAAGTGAACAGCTCGCCCTCCATCCGGACAGGCGTCTGCTCTGCCCGTGCTGCTTTAACTCGAGCTGATCGTGATGACGGCAGACCGAGCTGCTGCAGGCAGACAGGCTCGGGGAAGGAGAGGGCACAGCCGGCACGGCCCTTCAAATTAAAACCAGTATGAAACGATGTATGCTTATTGTTGTAACTGAACAGCTATTATTCAACTAAAACTATGAAAGTGACCCTTTTTAAGGCTGCCAAAGACAACACCCATTTGTCGGTTGTAGTAGATTCGTGAGACTACTGATTACAGTGGTACGAGTTATTTTATTTTGAAAGTAAAAACGTCCTTATCCGGTTTCAATCTGGATCGCTTGATGTAGTCCATGTCGACATGAACCAGCTAAACAATTTCTGTGACTGTGAATGGTTAGACTATACATAGTTGAGCGATTTCTATTATTAATCTACACAAATCGATATTTAGTATACATGCTGGATTAATGCTAATGAGTAAGAGGTGAACCAGCTGATTAATTGCAAAAAATGAGCATTTGTAAAAGAAAGCTGTCTATATACATCTCTACATGTAAAATGTAATATTCAAAATCACGTCACACTCACATAGGAAAGTGCCAGTTCATACTTCTGCCATATTCAACCAATAATCATACTAAGATTTTACCTAGTATTGTACATGCGTGAAGACTGAGTCTGGTTCTGTTACATCCTGCACCCTACTAAGCCATTATGATTATATACTGTTAGCACACTGAAACACACATTTCATTCATAAAATAGTTTACAATGTAATATAGACACAACAGGGGTCCTATGGCATGCAGGCTCACAGCAAGCATAGAGAATAAGCACAGTGTCACCTAGTGGTGACAGAGATGCATTCATTTTAATCTTAAACACCTCAACTCCTTCCCATTGTTTCACCAAGTAAATCAAACTGGTTTCCATGTTCATGGCCTGCTTATATCTGAAACACTCCTCCCCGCCCCAAAAAAACCCTGATGAATGACATTTATTTACAAATATTTATTTGAAACAGTTTGTCTTTGTACTGTTATGTACAAGGATGAAATGTCTAAAAATTTAAAAATATATATCAACAAGGTAAGAATGTTCTTTTTTTTGTGTTACAAAGATTAAGCTGGACATGTTAAAACTGGTAAGTGCTTTGGTCTTCAGGGATCTGGAAGGTATAGCACTCTGCCGTGGCTTCAGGAACCACAGACTCATCATCTTCGTTCTGAAAGACCAGAGGGACAGGAGGAGAGAAGCATGACAGGGTTAACCAAGTGTTGGCATGTTCTGGGGACAGTTTCACGGACATAAGCTAAGAAAGGGTCTGTTTTAAATCAGGTAGCATTAATAGGCAGATCATATCAGTAAAATTGTGTTTTAACATATTAAAAGACTTTGGTCTTTAGTGATTTGATCAGGAACGTCCGTTGAAGATTAAAATGAGCACTATTATTATACTGAAGACAACAACTATGTTGCCCCACACCTTACATTTATTATTTGGCAACAGTTAAGTAGTGTGGAGTGACCACACAAATAACTTCTGCCACACTCCCTTGCTCTGCCAAAGCTGCTGTCAATGAATCATATAATTAACAATGTAGTTGTACTAGTTCTGCCAGTTGCATAATTCTTCCCATGTTTGTGTTCAGCTTTAATTGTGTAAGGAAGTGGTTAGAACTACAATTATACAAGTCCTGATTATTAGTGACAGTCATCGCAAAGTCACAGCATGCACACATTTGGAAAAAGGCAAAAGCAAGATTAACAGATGGAGACAAAACTTACTTAATGTGATAGGTCAAGAATTTGTAATTGTAATCGTCATTTATATAATTTCAACTATTCTCCAAAGTTTCACCTACTGGACTATTCTATCTGTGATTTTTTGCACAGCTAGACTGAAGGGACCCTCGTTAACACTTACCTCTTCAGAGAAGAATCTTTCTATGATGTTGAGAGCAGACTTGTACACAGCTTCATTGTCATGAGTTTGCAGCGCCTCTATCTTATCCAGACCACCCAACTCCTCAACCATTAGACACATTTTCCCAATCTCACCAGTTCTGGATGCCATCTGTGCAGAAGGGAAAAACAAATCCATAAGACTAAGAGTTCCCTCACCAAGAAATGAACCCGAGACCAGCCATTTTAACCTGTGACTGAAGAATCCATCTGTCATTCAATCTATAATGTGAATGAGATTAAATTCTACAAATCTTCATGTTTCCTAATCTTACAAACCAGCTATGTTAATCTCCATTTCCCACCGGGCTTAAAAATAAATTACTGTTGGCCGATGAGTCTGGAAGGGTAAAGTGCACACTAAAGGCTAATTTCTATTAAATGTATTAAAATTATTTTCTTTATTGCAGCTCTAGGCAGTCGTCTATTATTAACCCTTAATCCCTAATGTGTGACTGGCTCATCAGATAGTTTGTATTGCCAAAACATTTGCAACATATTACTACAGTTATCCTTCATTTTCTAAAAAAAGACGCGTTTCATGGCCATTCCAGCTTCTTTTTTTTCAGCCACTTGACACATGGCACAGAGTATTAGTAGTATAAGTATTTTGACTGCACTATAATGACAAACTTGCTGAGCAACTCTACTGCAAAGATAGCAACAGGGTCTTGGCAGTATACCTGTAAAATATTGTGGAGTGCATCCAAGATGACCAAGATGATTTTACTGTCTTTCGCTGTCAGCAGGTTGAGCAAAGGCTCCAGCACCTTGCAATGGACCAGGTAGGCCACTTGCTCCACTGTTCCACCGCTGGTATAATTGGTGACAGCCCACACTGCTTCTTTCTGGGTCTTGTAGTCTCCCTAAACAGAAATGACATGTGATATTTAAGGCCAAAGAAAAGTATAGAGATATCAAAGTTGTCAAATAAGTCAACTTATTTGACAACTTTGATATCTCTATACTTTTCTATACTTTTCAATATTCTGTCTGTGATTCTGTTCTTAACACTTTGAAATATGTACTGTATGTGTACAAAATCCTCTGACCAGCTATGTAATGCAATCGTTAAACATACACAGATGTGTGGCTGTCCATTGTTCAGGGAAGGTAATTACGATGGGTAAAATATGTTCTCCACATTAATCAATAAATAGAATTTGATTTATTGATGAATTAATGAATCTCATTTGGATTATTGTATCAAGCCAGCTGTATCTTCTGTCTGCTCTTGTGTTCTGACCTGTTGGAGGACGTCCACGAGGATGGGCATCAGGCCTGCATTGATAACCTCCTGGATCTGGGTGTCCTTGCCAGCAGTGATATTGGACAATGTCCAGGCTGCCTCTTTCTGGATATTGGGTTTGTGGTGACGTAGCAAACTGGGGAACATCGCCAGGGCGCCGGCATTCAGCACACACTGGGTCTGCCCATCTGTCCCAGTCACAATGTTACCAAGTGACCGCAGGGCTGGAGTCTGATAATTGAAGGAGAGCAGATCAGTTTTCCATAGTACTGATGATTTAGGAGTCATATACAGAAGAGATGATGGTGAACATTATCACTTGATGAAGGTAACCTCATTTGACTTTTTATGTTGTATTAACTGAAAATGACAATTGGCAACTGCTCTAACTTTTAATGTAAACAAACTTAATACAACTTACCACAATGGAAAGCTCCCCGCAGGCTAGCAGCTGTACTAGGCGAGGCACCAGGCCAGCCTGCACCACAACCTCTATCCTTTCATTGGAGCCATCCGTTAGGTAGGACACAGCCCAGCAGGTGTCAGCCAGAACCTCCCTGTCATCGTGGTGCAGGAGGCGTACCAGGGCTGGAAGCAGCTGCTG
This sequence comes from Larimichthys crocea, assembly GCF_000972845.2. Classification (NCBI taxonomy): domain Eukaryota; kingdom Metazoa; phylum Chordata; class Actinopteri; family Sciaenidae; genus Larimichthys; species Larimichthys crocea. The sequence continues at coordinate 10,954,833 of NC_040020.1, forward strand.
CACTGCTGTCAAAGGTGGTGCTGGATTCTTGTTCCGACATAAGTTGGACAGCGTCCACGTGACATTACGCAGGTAGCCAGACTGGTAGGGTGTGTTAAAAGTCAAGTGTTATTAACACTGATGCAGATGACAGTAACTGTCACTGACTTTGAATAAATATATTTTTACTAATGACTGCATTTAAAATGCATGTATTGTATTTCCAGTGAGAGCTGTTGTACAATTTGTACATTGGGAATAACCACAGTAAATAAATAAATCCAAAACATTTCTCAAATCACCAAGGGCTTCTCAACTGTACATTAACTTTTCATCAGGTATAATTAGCCTCAGACCACATTCCAGGCTGATAAACCTTGTTGACACTTCAGGTGACTCAGGTGAAATAAAATGTACTTAGGCCTGCTCTTTGATCTGGTCTATAATTACATAATGAATTGAAAGCATAATAAATCTCAGCTCATTTGGATCATAGATTTGTTAATTATGTGTTTGGGATCTGATTCTAATGTGGCAGAGCCCGCCATAGTCTAATTTGTCCCACCACAGTTTCATAATGAACCAAAATTATTTTACACTATAGGTGGAACTAGCATAACTGCCTCTGTACACTGATCAAAAAGTTATTATGCAGTCTGTAATTGTAGAGCAAACACTTGTGTGGACACTGTGTGTGTCAGCAAAGAAAAACAGAGAAGGAAGGTGTGTCTTGCTTGCGGGTTAACTACACAACCACAAGTCAACAGTTACAAACTTTCACATGCCCAAATCAAACTCACAGCATTTTGCAAAGCAGCTCATTAAAAACAAAATGAAGAAATTGACATGAACTAGTTCTCTGCAAGTTTAAGTTGCGTCTCTAAGAGAGAGTGTAATATGTTGCACAGTTTGCCTGCCTATAACTAAACAATTAAATGATACTTATTTCTAAATTTAAATACTTCATATTTGGCCCCCCAAAATCCTGATTGGAGCACCAGTAATAATAACAATCAAGTATTCAGCCAAACCATTGTATAAATAATGTTTAACAGATCTAGCCTCTTAGTTTTGCCCTCAATTTGATGCATTTAACTTTAAAATGTACAAAAGTTTCTTCCACAGTCTCACAGAATCCTGTGGGAAATCACAGACATGTATATGTTCAGAGATGCACAGATGTACTCCTCACCACACAAAAGTCTAGTCAGTTCTATCTAGACTATTAATGACATGATAATTCAGCTCAATCCAAGGCTTGGCATTTTTATGCAAAGTGTGAACAGCAGTCTCTCTCAGCTGGACATAGGTTTAACAGTGTGGATGTACAGTATATCTCACAGGAATATACTGGGACTTAACAGGGCTGTACTGCAATCCAAAACAAACAAGTCTCAGCAGTGCAATAATGTTAATGGAAACTCACAGGAAACTCAGACAGGTCAGGGACTGCAAGCAAGGCTAGGAGTGGCTGGAGTCCACCATGCTTGATCACTAGATCTCTGTAGTTGGATCCATCACCTAAATATGTGTGTGTGTGGGGGGGGGTGCAATCACAGAACAGGAAAAAGTACTTATCATTTGGTTAAGCATTTTAGAGCTAGCCTGATATTGAAAAAACTTTCAGCATAGTATTATCAATTATCATAATATCCCAGGTCAGGTTTTCATTATATACTGACAAGGAAAGCAACCAAACAAGTGCTGATACTGATATGACAGACCACGAGTTCCTTATTATCTTGAATGAATAACCTTTGGACAATAAACACCTCCAGAGAAAACAAAAGGGGAGTAAAAATAGGAAATATAATTACGCAAAACAACAATAACAGATCCCCACATTACAGCTATTATTTGTCCAGGATGTATTAATGGAGCATTAGAAGTAAAGCAAGTAACACAAGGAGAGGTTGAGTGCTGACAGTCTACAGTACCTGCGATGTTTCCCAGAGCCCAAATGGCCTGCTCGCTGATGTGCGGGTGGGGTGATGCCACCAGGTTGATGAAGGCTGGGATGGCCCCTCCTTCCACTACGGCAGTGGTCTGGTCTGAGGTACCTGAGGCGATGTTTGTCAGGGCCCAAGCTGCCTCAAACTGGATGGGGGGGCATTCAGACAATGCCAGAAAACGAACAAACTTTTCGATAAGTCCGGCAGCAATAATGCTGTCAATAGGTGGGTGCTTTTCTCTGGAGAGGAGCCTCCTGTACATCGGAAAAAGACAGGGAGTTAAGGCGATACAGGTGATACCATGTCCACCATGTCTTTGCTCATCTAGACTGTGTGTTGCATAAAATGACACAAGTATATTTATATTTGCAAGGTCTTTTCAAAATGACCATACCTGGCTGCCTGTGTGGCCTGCAGCTGATGATCTACATTCTGGCTATTTACACCGCCCACAATCTCCTCCACAGACCAGTGTTGAGGAGGCTATAGAGACAGAAACAAAAGAGGATTAATTGTCTGCCCTCTAAACCTCCTTCAATCAGTTATCAGTTAAAAATAACGCTTGACATTCACCGGGTAACAGGATGAAGACATGCAGGTCTATTGTAAAACAAAAAAATAAGAAAGCTACACAGTCTTGACCTATTACACCCAAGTTGTAGAGACTCACAATGCCTTCATAACATAATAACACATGAATATTGACTTACTCTTCTTAAATCAGCTGGGAAGTGTTTTAAACAAAGTAGTAAAACCTTTATACATGTATTTTAGCTTGCACAGATGTATGGCAGCTCATTCCTGAATTATGTAATCAAATGTTTCAGACATGGAAAAAACTGTGAAAGGGGAAGTAGAGCTGACACGCATCCAGTGGCGCCGTATAGGAGGGGAAAAGTTATGACAATTCCAAGGGCCCGCGACTGACAGGGGCCCCAAAAAATATCGTTGACATATCTGCAGCTAAGTTAAAAAATCTGCTGTTTTCATTGTTTTGAGAGGATTAAAGTTAAAAAATCTGCTGTTTTCATTGTTTTGAGAGGATTATGTTCATTTATTATGATTGTAAATTAAATATATCTTTTAAGTTCGTTCACTTTTCTTTTTTTTTTTAAATCGTTCATTAATGTCAAGAGAATTTTCCATTTTTAAATTTTACAATAAAAACACATTGATACTGTAAAAAAATGGCATGTAGCACATTTTTATGGTGGCTTTTAATCTTGCATCAAACAGTGAACTGCACTGCATTCTGTATATATGCATTTTTTCTTTTTTTTTTTAAATAATATTTTATATTTGATATCGGGCTGCTCCGGGACCAGGGGAAACCAATTTCGTTTCATCCCATGTTTTACATGTGCTGCAATGACAATAAAAACTCCTTGAATCCTTGAATACTGTATGCAGACTTGCATGCATGTACAAATCACCAGCAGTAAATATTGTGCTAGTACTAGTATTGAACTACAACACGGAAAACAGTTGCAAGCCTTTGATTAGAGTTATGTAAAGCTTTTGATGGGATAGTTAGGTCCTAGAGATGTGGGGACCACAGCTGCGCAGAGGGGGCCCAATTTGATTTTTCTGTCATGGGGCCCAAAATTCCTGGCGGCGCCCCTGCCCACATCACATCAGTCTACCTGTGCGTTAGGATCTTTCTCCTGGAGAGGAGAGGTCGGCTCGTCCGTGAGGCTCTGGACGTTTCTCCTCTTCAGGATCTGATCATCTTTCTTTGCTTTCCGGAGCTCCACGTTGACTTCCGCTCTCCTGCGCCTTAGCTCCTGGGGAAAAAATAAAAAAAGTCGATGCACACAGAAGTATAAGACAGCATAAAAATCTATTCCGATCAGCTAAAATCACAGTTTGTGTTGTATTCCGAGTGTGCCGACGAAGCTCACATTAGCATCTTTCCCTTTGTTTTTGAACTGGCTGAGTCGATCTCCGCTGTCGTTGGCAGCTGACATTCCTGACCGTTGAGTAAGACAACCGATTCCACAGACGTTACAGACGCTCCCTGTTTGAAAGATGACAACGTCAACGTTAAAACGTTAGAAATCAAACCGTCCCACCAACGGTCTCCCTCTGGCTAGCTAAAGCTAAAGCGGCTAGCTAGCTAGCAGCTAAGTGGTCTCTGGTCTTGAAGCCGAGCCGGTTATCTAACACCATGTGGCTCCGCACACACGGACCCTGTCTGCGAAACCAACACCCAAAAACCCGCTGAAAATCCAACGGGACGAAGATCATACACTCAAATTCTAAACAAAACCAATAGCTCAGACAGTTAAAGTGTACATTTGTTTAAAATGTACCTCAGGGCGCAGAAAATATGCAGCGTGCTTACCTTATGATTTCTTGTAAAAAAATTTTTTTTAGAAATGTTGTGACGTCATGTATATACAGCCCTGTTTTTGCTGACCTCTGATTGGCCAGTTGCACCACAGGCACCGCCCCTTTGCTCACGGTTAGAAAAAAAAGAAACTCAGACAACGAAGCCGTTGTCAAAGGCAACCGCTGTTAGTATCGCGAGATCACGCTGCCACATCCTTGTGGCTCGACTGGTCCTCATTGTAAACAATCGCGGCTATGTCTGAAATGCCTGCGCAGCCGTGGGTAACATTTTCTCCTCCCAACAATGTGTTTTCTAATTCTAGTTACTCGAATACGCGTCCTAGAATCTAGGTCTAAATTCGTGATAAAAGCCATTATTTACCTATAACTACGTAATGACCCAGTGGCCTAATGGATAAGGCATCAGCCTCCGGAGCTGGGGAGGATAAGGCATCAGCCTCCGGAGCTGGGGATTGTGGGTTCGAGTCCCATCTGGGTCGCATTTAGCTTCCTTTTCAGGACATAAATACAAATCACTGCACAGTGATCAGTGATTTGGATGTCTGAATAAGAGCAATCATTGCTAGAGCACTGTAAACGGTATTTGGTCCGTGATGAAGCCGGTCATTAAAGGTCCAAGTGTGTAACATTAAGGGATTTCTGTTTGCAGAAATGGAATATATTATTTGTAACTATGTGTGTGAATTAGTGAATAATCATCTGAAAATTATGTTTGTGTTACCAAAGGATGAGTCTTTTATCGGCAGACAGGCCACCATGTCAACTATCCTGTTTACAGTGGCCCTGAATTGTCAATTTAAACTTTAGCTCTAGATAGGTAGACAGAAACTCTAGACAGTAACAAGTAACAAAGCAGCATGGGTTCATTAATAATGATGTGAACCTCAACTATCCATGGCATCAAGGATCAAATAAGTTAAAAGAACCAACATTTACAAAGAAACAGTTCTGCCCATTATTTAACTGTATTATTATATTATTATTATTTAACTTCAGCATTAAATCCCTTATTCAGCAAATAAGAGAAAGCAGCAGTAGAAATGATTTCTGATTTAAATTTTGATTGATGCCTTGCATGTGTCCAGGGTTTTTTAATCGTTTTATTTACACTGTAGCTCTGGATATTGAAATGGAACACTGGACATCTTAGTACTGGCATCAACACGAATTGGTGAAAAGCTAATAAGGTCTTTGCAAACAAATAACATGGATATAAAAACAAATATATAAAACATATATCATAATATGAAATAGAAATGTAATAAAAAATATAATTAAATTTAAAAGTCCTTAAAAGTATTTGACTCCCTGGAGCTGTATTATAAGTAATCCTTTCTCTCACACATTTTTATAAGACAAGGTATCTTTTTTAATAATTTCTTCAGATTATTGGTGAAAAACAAGTGTGCCAGCACATTCATGCTGATTGCCATTTGCAACAGTATTTATACCACTTATTGGTGATTTAAAGCTATTATTAACTAGAAATATAAAACACTGAACAGTTGGGAAAAAGAGATAAATAATGACCTCAATGGCTTTCCATACAGGTTTGACAAATTTAGTGATATGTTGCCGTTCCTCACTATGATCACCAGAGGACAGTAAAGACTCATGATTAAATACACTCAGGTCAGCCTCACCTCCACCTGGCATTAAAGCAAGCTAATGTAAGTAAAATAAATTGTTAGCAATTGCTCTGAAGTCTGAGTGTGTTTTATATTGTCAATCAACATTTCCAACAAACAAGCAAGCAAATAAACCATCACTAAATAGGTAACAGCTAAGCTGATACCAAAAGGTAATTTAAGTTCTAAAATTAAAAAATCCTACTTGGTAAACAACACAGGATATCCACACAGAGTCACATTTTCCCTCTTTTTTGTAAACAACAATGGGAGCCTTTTTAGGACCCATTTATGAATGAAAGGAGTGTCCTGTCAAAGTGTTTATTTCTGCGTTAGGGACGTCCCACCACCTTCTTTTCCACCCCATCCCGTCTCATTCCTGAGCAGCCCATATAAAAATCCCAGGAATCCCAGCTCTGTAGCAGACCTTAACGTTTGTGTCCACACTGAACATCCAGGATGGCAGGGATTATTCTGTTTCTCTTGCTTCTTGGTGTTCCTCTTTACAAGACAGAGGAGCATGTTGTCAATGGTGAGTGTAAACATTTTTTGCATCATGAAGAATGGATTTGTAGCTTTGTACATTTTTATGTGAGATGATTTATGTGTGAAAAACTTATTTTCTTATAGCTACACGCTGACTTTTTAAAATTAGACCTATTAATTCTACAAGTCGCATTAAATAAACCACAACAGAGAATGCTTTTGTGGTTTATTTAATGTTTACCAATGTGGAGCGTTGTATCTCCCCAGTACAATATCCATTACATCAGTGTAATTATATTATTTGTCAAAAAATGTTATTTTAAAAAGGTCAGTCTGAGATAATTTTGTCTGCAGAGTTGTCACATTTGGAGTTATTCCTAAACATATTGTAATTTAAACAAATATCTTCTTATCAGGTTAGATCATCATACTGTAAAATAAAGTGTAAAGTTGTCATGATGAATGTTACTGATGAACTCTAACTGAAGTAGTAACACAAACAAATTTAATACTTCATTAACTGAAAATAAGAAACATCTAACAGCATGAAATATTTAAAGTTACAAGGAACATCATGAACTTAAATAAATCCATTGTTGTAGCTTATGTTTTACATGAATCTCTCAAAATGAAGGAAATGTTTCTAAGGAGCAACTTTTTCTTTGTCAACCCAGAGCTGTACACACTGATAGAAAAGGGTCAGACCAGCTTTGTGGATCCAGCTCCGAGTAACCAGAGTCGGTTAGTGGTAAAAGAGCCTTCCTTGCCCATCAATGAGCTTCTAGAGAAGAGCAGCAAGACCAGCGAGTCCAAATTCACCCTCCATCCTCTACCCTCTGCTGTCTGGCCAAAGCACAGTGACCTGGCCCCCATCCCTCGCCACCACAGTCCCCACAACAAGAGCAAAAAGGGCCCCAAGAGTGACCGTCTTGTAGAGCACAACAGTGAGAAAACTAGAGGAGAAGTTGCTGGTTTGCTTCCAAAAACACAGCTGACAGGAGCTACAGCTACTGCCACCAGCAACCGCACTGTGCAGAAAACCAACCAGGACACCCAGTCCAACATCAGTCCTCCACAGCAGAGCGAACCAGACGGACACCCAAACTCCAGAAACAGGGGTCCACCCCACATACAGCCTCAGGCTCAGCCTCACCAACCAGGCAACTCCCCACGCAGAGATCCCCCAAACCGACGGCTGGACCCAGAGGAGAACAGGCCGGGGAAGTCCAGTCTATATCAGTCAGGTATCGGTGCAGCAACCAGGAACAACAGCCGCCCCCCTGTCGTCTTCAACCGGCGCTCCTCCAGCTTGCTTTACCAGTTCGACATCCTGAGGCGAGGTATGGGTGGCTTTGTTCCTGACCTTGAAGCACAACCTGTGTATTAATACAGGGTGTCCATATATTCAGGATCTTTGATGTAAAATGTTTAAACCCCCCTTTGGGATTACATTAGTTTAGCCGTCTGGGAAAACCTTTGATACTCATCATCACAGTATTTATTGGCAGTAATAATCTGTGCATTCTGACCTTTAATATATGGTATCACACAATCTCAGTGACTCAAACCAAAGACATGTTTGTATAAGTCACTTGAATACAATTAATAAACCCAGGCTTATTCTAACATTTTATCATAAAAAGCACAATGAGTGTATTTTACTTCGGTCCTGACACTACAGAATTACCTAAATGTTTTTAAAACAAAAAGAGATCCTATAAATTCAGATTTGTTGGTGGCCTGTGGGTTCAACAAGCTGACCATGTCACTCTCCACTGTCTACTATCTAATTAAGCCTAGAAAAATACCCCATAAAATACCTAAAACATAGAGTTCATAGAGTTCACACAGAGAGTGATAATGACAGTGATGGTTTTTACCCTTCCACTGGTAGTTAGTGAACACCCCTTGCCACTAATTACAACCACTTCCCTCAAATCTGGCAGTCAGTGTCTCCCTTTGTGTGCAGTCTTTTGGAAGCGAGAGATTGTTATGAAACTGATTCAAAGCAAGTGAGAAGGTTCTGATATTGTAATTAAGATGGGAATTGTAACATGGATGTGATCCCATCACACATACCACCTCCTCCTGCCCCATGCAGAGGAATGCGACGCCTGGGTTTTGTAATGACAACCTTGTCCTTTTCTAATGACGCTGGAATGAGAGTCTGGCTCCGTACGAGGCATGGCAGACAATCACTTTTTTTTCTTGCCGTCCCTCCAACCTATCCTCTGCTTGTCTTTTTCTCTGCAGAGTCCGACTTCACACATGATGCCTTCTGCATGAGCGAATGCAGGAAGGAGAAAGAGGAGAGAGAGTATTATTGCTACAGTGAGTTTGGTATGTATCCACTGAGAGACAAAGATAGTTTGCCAAAGGTAGAGGAATAAAAGTAAAGTCAACATTGTGTACATAGATATTAAGACTATAAGTAACAATTTAAAGGAATAGTTCTTGATTGATACCACTCTCATGTATGTAGGCTCAATAAATATGAAGTCGTGGCCAGCAGCCAGTAAGCTTAGCTTAGTGTGAAAACTGGAGGAAACAGATATCCTCTGTTTAGCATGTTAAAGCTCAATGAATACATTACATCTTGTATCGTGTGTCAAATTTGTACAAAACCAAGGTGTAGACACATTCATAAATAGTTTTATGTAATTTTATGAAGTCTCTGCTTGTTGCCTGGCAGCCTTACAGTGACTTTCGTCTGCCACATAAACCCTGTAAAAACTTTTTTGTACAATTTAAATAAACAATATATAACATGTTCATTTGTGAGCTTTAGGGTTTTTTTTGTTTGTTTGTTTGTTTTGGGCAGAGCTAGGCTAGCTATTTCCCCCCATTTCAAGTCTTTATGCTAAGCTAAGCTAAGCTAATTGGCTGCTGCTGTAGCTCAATATTTACAATATAGACATGAATGGTATCAATCTTCTCATCTCACTCTTGGCAAGAAACAAACATATTTCCAAGAATGTCAGAAATCTTAGATCTCAGATTCAGTGTGCGATATGCATATATATGATTTTCCAACGTATGTTTTTCATGTCGCTTATTCAGCTATCAATGGGATAGTTCACGACATCGATGTGGTTCGTAAAGGAATACGGCTCATTACACTGATGGTGGGCAGCGATGGCTTCTACAAGATGAGTCGTCTCTATGTGACGCCAGACAGCTTTTTTTTCAAAGTTCGCCTTCTTGTCCTGGACACCTACAGGTGCAGCAAGCCATGCCCTGACATCAAGCTTGGTGAGTGCAGTGAGGTTGCTCGGAAGCCTCATAAAATGAAATATTAAAATGTAGATTATTCACTTTGTTGTACGATTCATGCTTAGATCAGATTTAAGAAAGGAGTTGTATATTACGGGACTTGCATGCAGAGTTTGAAGTAAGTGTCATACCCATAAATTCAGTAAAGTATTCCCATGTGGGTTGTGGGATTCTGTTTTCCCTGAATTCAGCAAAGAAACAACTACTTTGTTTAGTGGAAACATGAAAACTGCTCGAATGTGCACATTTTCAGTCACTTCAACATTTCCCCTTTTTTGTTCCCAAGGGACCAGATACATAATAATGGGCCAGATCTACCACCGGAGGCGCCATCTTCCCAGTGACCTCCTGAACCTACTTGGCGGCAAACTGAAGCCCGGAGACGGCCTCCTGCGAAGTAACAGCTACGTGAAGAGGTTCAACAAACGAAGGCACCAGAAAGCTCTGGAGGCCACCCGCTCCAGGTGTAGGTGAAGCAAAGATGTGACTATTACCCCCTGCTGCAGGGGAAAAGACATTGCAGCTTACGTGAACTGATCATAACTAACCCCTCAGTATTGTGCAAGACAGAAGACATTTTGCGGAAAGCATGGATTTATTTTCTTATGGACTGCTATGATGTATCATAATTCGGGGAGAGCTTTTCTACTGATCTGTAAAGTTCCTGAAGTACTGACTTGCGGTCTCTTTGATAGAAAACACAAGCAGCTTCAATTAAATGGATCTTCCATGATCATTTTGTAATGTTTGAGGCATCAAAGAAGGGCTTCCCTTCAGCTCTCTATCATTTTTCTCCTCATTCTTTCATGGCTGGTTCATGAAGTTCCTGAATTGGAAAGGTATCAATCTGGCTCAGTTTTAAAGGGAAATTTAGCTCTGTAGCATGCCTCTGTCCATTTAGCATAGAATTTGCCTATTTTATCATCTTGTATCACCATTTACATCTGCATTGTTTTTTTTGTTTTTTTCATGTACATTTACAAAACCAATATTTGTACTGAGAGAGACGCATTGTAAGATTGAGCCTCCTTATTCCCACCATAATCCAAACACACATGAGTCTGCATACAGACAGGTCATTGGTGTTTTCTGAGTAAGTTCAAAACATGCTTCCTTTTTTAACATTTGAACACTAGATGCAAATCAACACCTTTACATGTATTTTCCATACAAAGAGTTGTTAAGGACATTTTAGGGACCTTGGATCTTATCATACAGATCATCTAAATTGATATGAAAGCAAAATGTTGTATTGCACTGATTCGTACTATGTAACACCCAACCCCGTGCATGTTGTCACTGTAGTTGCTATTGGCAAGAGGAAATGCACTATTATTGTTACCAAAGGGAGGGAATGAAAAGCATCAACAAGAAGGAGGAGGAGGAGGAGGGCTAAAAAGGGAGAGAGAGAGAGTACAAGACCTTTGCTTGTCATGAGAACGGCTTATTATTCTAACTTTAATTATGTGTCCACGATGAAATATCTGCCCGAGTACACTGGGACATCAAAAGGGGCCTTGCTGAATGAGGAGGGGTGTGTTGTTGTAGGGACTAAGCCATAAATTTAATCGCAGGAATCTGATCCTCTCTGCACCTGGGCACATGACTTCAGAAAAGTGCCTCCATCACAGCTCCTCTTTGGGATGGCTTGTGTTTTCTTGCTTACACATAAACATGTACTCCTCTGGTAAGGCCAAAGCTCAAAAAGAAGTATTTATTTGAAGTATTCAGGCAGGAGAAAGAAAGAGGCGGTGGCAAGGTGGAGGAGAAATAAAGAAGGTTATGTAAAATGACACAGGGAGGGGATTGAAGCAGGACAGGGGGTGTTGGGTCTGTCTTTCCAAAGGGATAGCTTTTTATTTAATCAGAAATCCCTGGCTTGATTGTAGTACAACCCTGAGCTCATGCTTCTTATGAAAGTGAAAAGATTTGCACTGAACACGTACATTGCTTTAATATACATGAACCCAATAAAAATGTTTATTTGTTTTGTACTCAACGACCCTGTAAGGATTTTTTTCTGTCTTTAAACCAACCCTTCACTCACGCTATCGCATACATCTGCTCACTGACTGAAACATTGATCCTCATTATCATTACCACTGATTGCATGAGAAGGAGCCCCCAATGTAAGACAGTCTAATTAGAGTTTAACAACCGAGGTCTCTGTCTGGCCTCAGGGAAGAGGTACTGACTTGGGAACTTGGACGTTGAGGCAGGGCTAAGCCTCTTTTCTCCTCCTCTGTCCGTCTGTCAGCTGGGCCGGTCAGTTCCCAGGCTCGAGGAAGCCTCTATCTGGGATCAGCGCTGGAGGGAACAGATGCAGGCAGGCAGGATCAGGAGCCTGCTCCACATCTTGGCTACTATCGCAGCAGGAGGACATTCCTCATTACGGAGGATGTAAAGGAGGAGAAAAAAAAACAGGGGGAGGTGGGAATATCTCTAAGTTGCTTCCTGTGTGATAGCCCCCAAGCCAGAAGGGGGGAGTGAGAGAAAAAGGCAATGATGATGGAATGAAACAACGTGGTGCTTGTGGTCATCTACAGTGCTTTCAGCGTCTGCGCAAGCCTCTGGATCCATTTAGTGGTTTGAGTGGGGAGTTTAGAGAGGGAGGTGGGGAAGAAGCGTGTGAGAGGAGAGTGAAAGGTCAACCTTGGAGGTGGCTTTTATGTGTCATGTTGGTAATGTGATCACAGTAAGAGTTTGTGTGCATGTGTTGAAGGTCATGACCTTGTCCTTCAACGCTCACTAGTCCACACATATTTCACTCAAAGCGCTGGATAATTGAGTTAAGTCGAGGGGTTGAACTTGGTGTGTAGGGCCGGATTAACTTATTACAGGGCGTCGGTGCAAAAATTAGCTGTGAAACCAACAGCTGATTTACTATCACCAGCCATGCTAGTGGCACTGTCAGGCTAATCAGCATGCTAACATTCGCCTACAATAACAATGCTAACGCGCTAAAGCAACGTTGTGTAACTTTTGTACCATAAAATAACAGCTTTAAAATTATTTCAATGTTTCACTGACATGTAATCAGATGAATGGCATCTCTGTCATTCCCACTCTGCCCCCCTGTACGATCACCGGCGAAAACTACATAATGCCTTACGGCACACATCACCAACTATTTTACTTATTTTGGTGAAACTGGATCACATTTTATGGAGAAAATGTTTTCTGGTTTCCTGATGTCCCCCACCTGCTGAGCATCAACTCTGTGTTTAACAAAGTTTCCTGATAGGCGGTAAAGTAAACTGCTGCAAACTATAGCTGCTGTTAGCTAATGTTAGAACAGTTTGTTAGCTGGGCTGTCCGGACTCTGAGCTCAAAGCACTGGGAAATTGTTAGTGTTTGCGTTTAGGACTACCAGGAAAAGGAGGTTTTCAGATCCAGGGCCTGAGTGAATGCTGATGGGGAGTGGAGCTGGTGTCGTGCCAGAACCAGAGCTGGACACATCAAGGCCAAAGACTGAAAAGGACATTGATGGAAGCTTGGAAGAGAAAAAGAGAGTGACTGAACAAGAAGCCTACGGACAAGAGTAAATTTGGGACTGACTGACTTAGTTGTTGGTGAGAGCTTTTCAAAATAAAAGGTAAGGAATATAGTAAATATTACTACTATTACTATGTCTTGTATTGTTGCATTAGCTTAATGTTTGGCTGTTAGCAAACTTTTCGAGCCACTAATTTTTCATCATAAGTAATATAATCAGGACAAACACGATATGTCCATATTTACAACAGTGGTATTGCACTTTGGAGGTGCTAAACTGCAGAAATACCAATTTTTATGCAATGTAGCTTTAAGTGGTTATGTTTATACCATGGTCACCATCTTAGTTTGGTGTGATAGCATACTATCACTTGGCGATTAGCAATGAACCAAATAACAACTGAGGCTGATGGGAATGTTAGTTTTGTATAATTTTTCGGTCATAAACATTACAATCTATCTTTCTGGGGGCTTGAATGTGTGTCGGAAAATTTCATGGCAATCCAGCCTACAGTTGTTGAGACATTTTGATCGAACCCACAAATGTGAACCTCATGTTTGTGCTAGAAGAAATGTCAGAGGATCACCAAAGACATTATCACGATCCTCTGGGAACTGAATGTTTGTACAAAATTCCATGTCAATCTATCAAATTGTTTGTTGAGATATTTCACTCTGGACCAGAGTGGTGGACCGACCGACCAACCAACTACAGATAGATAGATAGATCAACATTTCCTGATGCATTTGCCTAACCTTAGTCTGTTTCAAAACATTTTCTGTATTTAAAGTGACATACAATAGCAATGTCAGAAGAAGTCTGTATAAGGGTATCCCTCAAGGTTTGCCTTCTATATGCTTCCCCTTGAGCATACAATGCATAACTTTCCTGATATTTTGGGGCATTAGTTGGTCCTTTTTAAAATGAAAGACAGTACTAGAGTTGAAATTAACAAGACGGAGATGGAACAAAAGTTATGGTAGGACTTGAATCAGGCAGTTCATGGTAGGGCTCTTAACCCTTAAATCATGGGGGGTGCCGCCTAATACGTCATTCTAGGGGTATCTCCTATCACTGATAGGCAGATGGTGTTCAATTATACATCTCATTTAGGACTCAAAATGTAGCAAATTACATATCTACTTCAACCCTTAATTTAATGCTGTTGAAATTATTTCTAATACACCATGGGCACTGACTCATTCATCCTGTCTCGGCAATTACGTGCCTACACGTCTTAGCAAAACATCCCTGGGTAATTTAGAAGTGGTCCAAAAGGTTGCTGCTAAGCTTTTTCCTTAGATTCTTCATGAGGTCTGCTGCGACATCAATCTTGATTTCAGATCATTTATTCACTTATAATGCACAAAACGTTGAGTTGAACATCAATGTGATGCACACTAACAAACTTGGATAGGCATGCATGATGAGGTAAGAAAAACCTTTTCATTGCCTGTAACGAGCAGAGACAACACAACTCTTTTGAAAACTGGTGTCAAAAACATTACTTTATTACCTAGGATGAAATGTCCTATCAAGTACAAAAGAGAATCTCTTCGGAGTTGCCACAATCTGTTAAAAACATAGAGTACTTTTTATCTGCAGTTACGTTTTGTCAACATTACTCAAAAAACTGAGAATTTTTCATTGATATGAATAAATAATACAAGAAATGCAATGTCAATATAGAAGTTATGTTGAACTGGTTGGTTTCTTACAAAAAAAAAGATCAACTCTTTACAAGAGTTAACTGTGTCACTCTACCCCATTCAAAAACTTTATGCTCACAATATGCAGCACTTTTAATATAAAGGGCAATTTCACCTAAATGTAGAGTTCACTTCAATTAAAGAGAAAAAAAAATAGACAGTTAAAATATACAGGTGGGCTTAGTTGCTGGTTCAAAGAGTGAAAAATAAAAGTTTCTACTTCTAAAAATCTTTTTATCTCTACATATTTGGACAGCCATAATTTACAATAGAGATTACAAAGAGTGGATGAAACACATCGTCATCAACAGATTACAAAGTGACGGACATTTTGTGTGAAAGACACACAAACACAGAAAAGAAGACAGAAGCTACATTATCTCTCAACTCTGCTTTCACACAAAGAATTAAGAAAACTTTATGATTGAAACAGAAACGATTGCTTAATTTGAACCTGTTTTCAACAACTTAAAGACAACTGTAATTCTTATGACTGCTCCCCTCCTACAAAACTGATAATCACGGATTACAAAAATGTTCCCAAACATGCTAAAAATGCAGCTATAAAATTTTCATACAAACCCCACGATACAAAGACTCCCCAGTCCCCACTCAAAGTTTACTCCCAGACATGCTGCCGCAGACCGCAACATAACTGAGTTGATGCTGAGTGGAAAAGTCCATTATCCAATTACTTAACCATGCTTTGAGGGCGAGTTGAGAGACATATGTGAGCCAACCTGTCAACGTCAATGAAATACGCTGGAAGAAGTGGCTGATAGATAAGGGGAGAGAGACTTACAGACTCAGCCATTGACAGAAACAAGAGCTTTGACGAGACAGTGTGTGCATGGAGGGAGGTACAGTACATGTGGGTTAGTTAAGCCTTGGACAAGTTTCATCTTCCCTGAAGGCCTAACAGTCTTGTTTCCTTGCTTCTTGTGCTTGACCTTTTGAGGGACAAAAGGTCAAGTTAAAAAAAAGGACCACAGAGCTAGTTAGCATTTTTCACAATACAAAATGGAAAAAGGTCTGAGGAAGGGCAGGATGTGGTGGGTGGGATGGCCTGACCTGGGTGTTTCTCTCTGGAAATCAACATGAAAGTAACACAGCACCATAGACAAAATGAAGACCACTGGATGAGTGCAGTCTATGCCCAAATGTGATGATGTTGATCCAACAGAAAAGTGAATCTCCTGATTATTATTTTCAGAAATTGAGCTTCTATTACAAATGGAACATCTCAGTATCAGGTTACCATGATAGGGAATGTACAGTCAGATTTTATGTGCCATGATGTGGGTTTTATGAGACCGGGTCAAGCTCCGTGCAGGGCTACACACCTGAGGGTATAGGCAATATAACTGGGTGCAGTGGAGATGGGTGCGATACTGGTTAAGTTGTCTGATGGGGGACAAAGGGCGACGTTTGTACAGCGCCAATATAATGCTGCTTTCAAAGTCAAATATGAGGAGAATGAACTCTTGTACATGGATGGGATGACCGCAGCTTCAAGCATAAATACAATTGGCATTTCAGTTTTCTTTTAGACCTCATGAATATTTTCTTTTGAGGCAGGGACTTTAATGGGATGTTTGTGTCATAAAAACAGGATGAAATGAAAGTTGCACCTCTGAGTGGGAAGATCAAAGCTGACCCTTTGCTTTGAAAGACAAACAAAAATAGCGATCAGCTTGAGAATGAACACAGCTCTTCCAAGAGTCTGATGCTGCCGTGAGATCAGACTGCCACTGAACTTCCAACCAGCAAACTCATCGTTTCCCATCTGGATCTTTCTTCTTGTGGATGGGATGGTACGCTTGCTGGTACGAATGGCTGTTGGGATGTAACAGGCTGCCAAACAGGGTCCGGGGGGCGCCCCTGCGGACTTCTCTGCCATTATGTCCCAGTGATACTTTGGATGAAAAGGATTTTTCTCTCCCTTTTAGCACTGCAATGGAGGTGTTGGAGGTTGGGCGAGCTGAGCCTGACTTGGACCACAGGGCTTAATCATTCAGAGGAAACCACAAGGCCTGTCTTTTTGATTTTAGGAGGAGCTAAGAGGCTGCTGATTGTAGTTTGTTGTTATGAGACCTACAGAGATGGGCAAAGAGAGGAGGAAGAAAACAGTTGGAAAACTTCTTGTTGTTTCTTTTTTTTTTTTTATTAAAAGCTTTACAATATGACAAAAATATGCACTAGGGGAAATACAAAAAAAACAAACAAAACAAAAACATGTATTGGATGCCAGTGGGTCAGACACTTTGAGACCAAGCAGCCATGTTGGTGAAATGTTATCGAAGTGTATGATGTGATGTCAGCCCAACAGTGTATATACAAGGACTTTTTTTTTTTAAACTGGAGACTGTCGAGCTTGCCATATTTAGAACAGGAAAGCTAAACTACATTTTTTCTCCAATCTATCTTTACAGATCCTACCATTATTTCCTTTAGAACATAAAAATAGTCCTTCACAAAAAAGATATAATATGCACATGAAATAGTTATACATGGGTACAGCCAATAAAAATAAACTAATAAATGTTGCATGCTTATTTAAAAAAAAAAAAAATCTCAGCTAAGAAATGAGGTAAAAATGTTCTGCTGCAGCATGTTATGACCAAGATGATGAACAACAGTTCTGTCAAATTAAAAGATAAATTATCTGTGTGGAAATGAAGTCAGATTTCACAATCAACAGCTTTTTGTTTGTTTTTTTCAAAACTGAATCTCTCAAGAAAGAGAAAGACAAACTTCATATTTTGTCTTATATCCAACTGAAACATAAACAAAATATCAGTCATCTGTTGCAAGAATTGTAAGAAAATACATTTTCCCTTGAATGCTTGTGTTACCAACATGGCTGCCATTATTAGACAGTAGAAAGTTTTTTTTTTTCCTTTGCTTCTAAAATAAAAAAGGTTCACACCTACAGTGTGGCGTAATATATGCACTTTCTTACAAAGTTTTTTAACGCTGTTTTAAACAAGTAAAAACAGCAACATCCGGGATAACAAATTATTGTTTTTTTGTTTGTTTTAAGAGTGACCCCGGCACCAAGGAGTTTGACATCACAATCTGCAAGAGAGAGAGAGAGAGAGAGAGAGAGAGAGAGAGAGAGAGAGGGAGAGAGAAAGAGAGAGAGAGAGCGAGAGAGAGGCAGAGAGAGTAGAGAGAGAGAGAGAATGGATGGTGTAAATACACGTGGGTGAAGCACATCACCGTTTTAGGCACATAAAGCTGGATGCGAACCACAAGACTCGTAGAAACTTTGTGTTTAGTATGAATCAACCGGTTGCTAAAATCTTGCAGTGTGCATCCAACCAAAGCAATCACATCTCGCAGTGAGGGCAATGCAGTGAGGTGAGTTTAGGGGCACAACCAGGCAGGAGCGGATAGTGGAGTTATTTGAGCTTATTTGTTGTACGAGGATTAATTGAGCAGAAACAGCTGCTCCCAAACTACAGCAGCAACAGCATGAGAGAGTAGAGCTTTGGTTCTCAGCCTGACCATGAAAAGCCCTGATGCAGCAGGTTTGAGATGAATTAAGCACCAATTTTTCATATTTCCCAAGCTATGCAGTGCAAATTGTAGGGAAACAGTAAAAACTTGGCTTTTCGTGTGGCTTACGTCAGGCTGTTCTGGTTTTAAACTCACTATTCTGCTTGTAATAGATGGTTAAAAAAAAAAATAATAAAAAAATCAAGTCTGAAAATTACTCCATAACTCCACTAAAAAAAAAAAAAGTCAAAGCAGAAAATTCTCCTTTATTAATTGTGAAAGCGACCGAATAGTGAATGAAGATACCACCAACATGTAAATGATCAAGAATGTGACTGAAAGCTCATACAGTGTGCAGAAAATGGTTGAAGTAGGGAAAGTCATGCATTCCTTGCAGTGTCCTAAACAATGCATGCTTTTAAAAGAACACGGAATATCATACATTATTTTTAAAATGGTACACTGTATGTTGGATTTATGTGTGTCAGTGTTTTATGCTGACTTGTTCTGGAGACAGAAGAAGCCTGCTGGTTGCATGAGCATTCAGTCATGACCCAAAAAAGACAAAAAAGTTATTTTCAAATTACTTAAATAGTTTGAAAGAAACACAAGATGGTGAAGGAGGAGTCAATGAACTCCACCTGTGTCTGACGTATTTTTCCCGAAGTTACATTTTATTGCTCTCATTGGTGTCTACAAAACCTCCAAGGTGGTCAGAGGTCAACGTCACAGCTGGAACTGCTAATAACTTGGTCATAGACACTTCCTTCTGCAGGGTGGATGCTCTCTGCCTCCCTTTTCTCAAAGTCACCCAAACATTTTGTGTTTTGTTTCCTCGTCAGTGCCCCCATCTTACCTGCTGGCTTTAAAGCCTTTGAGTTTCTGGACAAAGAAGGTCTCCAGAACCTCGGCACACTGGTAAAAGGGCGAGTCACTGGGGTTGTAGTAGCGGCAGTTGTCGAAGATTTTGGTCATGTCCGCTACGAACTCTGTCAGCTTTACATACTCGCGCTTCTGTAACCTCTCCTCCATGGTGGAAAGGTCTAAGGGGATTTTAAAAAAAAACAACAACAAAACATTTGGTTAACGATTGTATGTATAGTATGTAATAAAGCAAATAAAAAAACCTACAGATACTTGGAAACTCTTGCCAGAGACAAACATCACATATGCAGAAACAGCAGATAAATATCTGGCTTTTCTAATCGACTTTGTTCCACAAATGAGCATGTCTGCTTCAAAGTAATTGCAGCTTATGTGGCATGTGACAGATATTCAAATATGTTTCCTGGGAGCACAGTTCATCACTTTATATGTGACAGCAAAAATCCAAAACCTCTGCCAGCTTTAACCTCGATCTACTCAGCCTTCCAGATCAGTTACTGAGATATGACCGATTTATCATTCCTGAGGAGAGCGTCATTTTCTGAACGTCATTATCCGAGTGTCAAATAAGCGCTTCCAAGTCTGGCTTTCCCATTAAAACGAGCTTTCAGTGTCACCAACCTGGTTAAATCAAGTTAGAAACTGACCAAAATAAGATTGAGTTAGCGAAAAAGCTTCATATAATCTGCTGCTGCCGGTGGTTTGCTCTGCACGGCGTCCCCGGGGCTGCGTTTTAAACAAACATATCCGACTCTTAACCTCCTTAACCCCCACCCAGCTGGCCAAGGACTTACAAACCTCATGGTCAATATCAAAGACCTTCTCTGTCATCAGATTTCATCTAGAAACCCTCTAAAAAAAAAACGACCAACGGCTGTAGCTACACCAGCCAAATGCTCCTTTTTCTTTTTTTGAAACCAACAAGGTCTTTTTCTTGCGGTGGAAGGAAGAGGGGAGGACTAGAGTTTCCAGGACTGGGCCAACAGGAGCTAAGTGTGGGGCTGGTCCCTTTCCACAGGGAGCCCGGCAGACCCGGACCAGCTCATTAACGGTTTGTTTGTGTGGAAGTTCAAAAAGGCCCTGTTGACGCAAGTCCCCATTTACATGGCCGGTTTGATCTGAGTTGGAGGGCTTCCTCTCTGCTGGTCTCCTGATGTGTTTTCAGGTTGAAGATATAGAGACTGGGTGTTACTTCCAGTGAGAAGCTGCAGCTTCATAATTGCCTCAAGCTATTAAGAAATGAAAAAACAGTACTCCTGAGGCCATTTCATCTTCCAAGTAGGGATCCCAAACCAAGTTTTGGTAATTCAATATTGGGTATCCGCTGATTCTATTTTCCTACATAGAAGAGCCACAAAGTGCAACACTAAAGGTTTGCCAATCCGCAAAAGATACATCAGAGATATGATGTTTCAAGAGCAATGCATTCAAAACAAATACAGCCTTGACCACTGCCTTCCTTAAATAGGTTTAAATAACATTTTATCTTGTGTCGTTTAGTTATTTTGTCTGATATGATCTAGGGCCGCAACTTTATTGATTATTTTCACTGTCAGTTAATACGACCATTGGATGGCTCCATTAATCATTTATCATGCTTTTAAAACTTTGAACATTTTCCAAAAGCCCAAGGTGACATTTCTCCACAAGTCCAAACAAGTTTTTTTTTTTTTAATAAATAAAAGGATGATGAATGAAAACAAAAGTACAAAAAGCACATTAATCAGCTTCAAGTACTGAAGGTACGCTGTGGAAAATAGTCACAACCTGAGCACATGCAATTGTTTAGATGGTACTTTAGATTTGTATTATTAAATACAAACTCAAAAGGCTATTAACAGGAAACTGCTGGAAAAAAGCTTCTATTATAAAAGTCAGAAAACTTAATATGTGTACAAATAGAGGAACTCAATGGCATGAAGAACACAGAAGAGGCTTGGGTCCAGAGTAGCTGCTGGCCCAAATAGGACTGGAGGCTGATTACTATTCTTGGATACAGTAGCTGCGAAACAAATACCTTGTTGTCTGTATTCATCATTGTGTTTGTGTGTAATGTGGACAAATATATATATATATTTTTTACACATTTTTTCCTCCACTCACCCATTGGTTCCTTGATAACCCTGTAGTAGTCTGGGGCATCATTTGTGTCCACTGGCTCCAGGAACGGCCATGCCATTTTATGTGCCTGCAGAGGAGAGATGGACAAAAAAAAGGAGAGATAAAGAGAAAGACGAGACACTTGAGAAAGCTGAAACCAATGAAGAACAACAAACAACACCATGAAAATGACACTGGGAGCAGGTGGGTCAACACAGATGTTTTCTCTTGCCGTCTTCCCCACTTCTATCTCTCTCTCTCTCTCTCTCCCCCTTTTCTCACACATACACAGACAGACCACTGGAGAGAGGAGGAGAAAATGAGAGGAGAAGAGGTAGGAGGAGGAAAAGAAAAGAGAGGGAAGCTAGAAAAAAATGTTGAGGCCAGGCAGCTGTCCAAGTAGCGCTCCGGGGAGCTGAACCCATCAGATAAGAGGGACACAGAGGACTTTTGTTTGCTGCTTTTACATGACGAGGAGCTGTGTTAGAGTTCAGTCTATCGCTTGTAATAAAACTACCACAACAGTACTGCTGCTTCAGATACTGCTGAGAGTGCTTGTGTACCTGTACAGCAAATGTGCAGAGATGTAGTAGTTAGGGATGTAAGGATACACTCAACTCACGACTTAATGCGGGTCACGATTTTTTGTTCACGATACGATTTTTTCACGATTTTTTAAAATCAAAATGAGCTACAGACAAATTATGACCAAATAAAATTATTATATTATACTTTTTATTTGTAGGAAAAAAAAATCTTTCTTTACAGAAACTCTTAAACAGTTTGTGTTCTTATAAAAAGTGCAACTTACATCTTAAACAACAAAACACATGACAAATATCTGCTTTCTTTAGAAACAATCTCACAGTAAACTGCTGTTAACTGGTGTGATGTGTAGTTTTCGCTCACGAGGTGGCGTAACCAGAGCTCTAAATTAACTTTTTTGATCACCAGCCAATGTGGCTAGTAAGTTTTGTACATAACAATAAAATAAAAACATTAAAACTTGCGAGCAGCACGCGTCATTTTCACACAGAGCACCTCGAGTGGCCGGAAGTCAGACACAGAAAAAGCAAAGAGAATCCAGTGGATTTTCAAAATTAAATACCCCGTGCAAACTGCTGGTCGTAAAAACAGACAAAATCGAAACTAATTAACTACGTAGCATATTTACACATGTAGAAGCATGTTTAGAAGGGAAACACCGGGAAAATGTCCAAATCTGAGCAAGTAAACAAAGTCTGGCGGGCTAAGCGCTCGCTTCTGAAACACTCCCGGTGGGGTTTGAAGTCGCGTGTTTGACCAGTGAGAGCATGCGCTGTGTGGGTTCCCATTCGCCAAGAATCGCGATTAATTTTTTCTGTCAACTGATGCGAGTCGTCACGCATTTGTACAGATTTTTAATCATGTCACGATGCATCGTTACATCCCTAGTAGTAGTAGTAGAGCATAAACCTCCCCAAAATATCCATTATTCGTTTGCAAAATACAGTTTGAATTGATTTATAGGCTTGGCTTGTAAAAAAGTACCATTGTTTCTTTCTTACTGTAGTGTTTTGCACCTGGGATGCCACGCAAGTGAAATTTTCTTGCTTTTTTTACTCACTATACAGACTGGAAGCACATGTGTTTGTGCAGCTACAATTAAACTGCTGTTTACTTGTAAGGAACGCAGAGTTCTCCGCAAGCCTTCATAGTCCTTGTCAGTGAGCGGCGTGAAGACCGTCATGGCGTCCTCCGTCGACTGGCACTGTGGGCACACGTATTCATCGATGTGGTTGGCCTCGCTCTGCAAGATTCCCACACAGCGACCATGGTACCAGTTCTGGCATCGGTCACAGCCAATGTAGAACCTGGAAAAACAGGAAGTACTCACTTTTAGTTGTGACACAGGGCCATTTCGTGTTTTCACATTCTGGATTCATATTTAATGGATATTTAACATGCACTGTCAACACTGTTGAATAGTTTACAGTTTGGTTAACATTGTAACATGTACGCAGAGTGACAACACAAAACACACAGTCGTGCATCTCCTTACTGGGACTCATCGTATGGCGTCTGACAGATGCAGTACAGCTCTTCTGTGCTGCCCTCCTGGCCCCGTTTACACTCCACACAGATGTAGTCGTCCATCTTCTTGGCCTCCTTCTCTGTGATACCCACGCATTCTCCGTGATACCAGTTAGTACACAGGTCGCAGCCAATGTAGAACCTGTACAGAGAACACTGATTGTCACTCATGTATAACAGTAGACACTGACACTAGTCTTTTTTAAAAAACATATCAAACGGCGTTGTGTTTTAAAAAAGGGGTCTGGAAAGAGCTGACACTTAAACACCAATAACTTTAAATGAATTGCCATCTTTCATCCTAATATTGATTCTACAACCAGTGCTTCCTTACAGGCTGAATGAATGCTCTACACTTGTTGCTGCAGTCTGGAGGCTTGTGTTTGAACAGTCAGCAGAGCTTAGTACAGTAAACTCTCCCCTTATCACTCCTTGACCATTGGAAAATACAGCCTCAGGACATTTTGGAACCAAAAGTAGAACTACATTTGTACAGTTGAAATTCAAGTTTCTGAGTTCCCACAAAGGTGGATGGAAAATTTCCACCAGTCAAATGGGCCATTAGATTTTTTCCCCCCTTTCTCTGGCAATGCTTTATTTTAAATAGTGTTTACTCTGCTTACTACTGTCACGCCTCCTCCCATGGGTAATAAAATTTCAAAGAGTATTCAAGTAAACGTCATCGTACTTGGTCTCGTCGTACGGCGTCTTGCAGATGCAGTAGAGCTTGGTGTCCTTCTTAGTCTCCTTGGTGCTCGTCGTCAAGATCATCTTCTTCTTCTTGGACTTGGCTGACGTCACAGTCTCCCTCTCCTCCTCCCGTTTCCTCTTGTGTGTGGAGGTGACGGTCGTGGCGAGGTGGTGTTGAGAGGTGATGCCGTGCGTGTGTGGTAGAGTATGTTGCTGCTGGTTGTGGGCGGCCTGGGCGGCGGCGGCCTGGGCGGCTTGGTGGGCTGCAGCCTGAGCCCTCTCCTTCTCCCTCCGCATTCGCAACAGGTCCCTCTTTAGCTCCTCCTGCAGAGTGCAATGTCAGGACAGTGATTAAAATTATATTGTGTAAAGCTTCATGCATTCTTCGGGCAGTTTTATTGTCATTATATACCTCCTTGATTTGAAAATTGATACATTGGGTCACAAATGAATGGACACAGATTTTTCCCCTCACATCATACCTGGGCCTCTAGTTGCAGCTCCTTGTCAAGAAGCGCCCGTTTCTTCAGGATCTCCATCTTTAGGCTCTCTTTGTGCCGGTACAGGAGTGAGGAGAGCTTGCTAGCATTAGCCAACCTCCTCTTAGCCTCCACCACCTCCTCCTTTTTCCTCCTCTTGGCCGCCTGCCTCTCATCCTTGTCTATCCTGTCTAAGATGTATTTCATCACCTGGTTGCATACGATCATCCTGGACAGACACAGAGAAGAGAAGATTGGTAATTAATTACAGATTTATCTCATCTCATGACCTTCTAAGGTTACAGAGGATCATAAATGTATGTTATACAGGATAGTAAAGTACTGTATATTGAGGATAAACAGCCGCTTGAATATAGTAGAAAAATGTATAGTCTTGCCTAAAAATACAACACTGGAAGTAGTCCTCCTTTATCTAATAAGCAACCATGTGTAAAAAGCGCTGTGGCCCATTCAGGGTATTTTTTCTAAACGCATAGAATACACAGCAGTCCTGCTGAGAGAGAAAAGAAGGATAAAAGAGTACGGAGGGAAAGGTTTATCACATATCTGAATCTTAAATTCAGAAAGTGAGCACAGTTGAAGTCACAGAGGAAGAAAGTTATCCCTCTGACACACCAGTGGGCAGGCACAGAGTATTAATCCAAACAATGCTTCAATGTTTCAGAAAGTAAAACCTGCACGGATATTGGCTACTTCAATGATGCAAACATCTAACTTTCCACATGTAAGAAATGGCAGTGTGTGTCAATGAACAATGAAAGCATTTCTCTCAACGCAACTCCTTGAGGGATTCTGGTGGTTCGGTTGTGTAAGCCTTGTAACTACAAAGTCCTGGACTTGTATCCCATCCATATCTGGCTCTAAATCTTTCCTTTCTCTGCTGTGAACTCGCAAATAAAAAAAGGGCTAAAAACACACACAGAAAACTCTCGGAAAGCAAAAGGTTCACTTTTCCCCACAACTTCCACTTGTTCTGCTTGGAAGTGCTTCAGAGATAGATGGTGGTAACTTGACCTGACAAACTGATCACAAAAAACAACAACAAATGTTTTAAAATCCTGAATCTATATGGCGGTTTTCGATCCCTGTGAGAACCAAGTGTTCAGATAAGTCATATTACTGGGCCACGTGTCTTACAGATGTTAGGGGGGTATTTGGTCGTCCAGTGTTTATTTGCATGATACTTTGTGCTTCAGTAGCAGGGGAGTGGAGCGGAGGGTTGAAAAGGGGATATGGTGAGAGATGGACAGATAGATGACGACTGGGAAGCCACGCTGCTCTTGTAAACATGGGAAAGGGAGGAAGAAAGGTCATACAGACAAATTCAAGGTAATTAAAGTGCACATGGGGATTCAGGGTTATGTGTAGGCTTCTATAGTATGTAATCATAACTTCCTGCAAGTCAGAAAGAAAGTAGAAAAATATTAAGCAATAAAGAAGAAAATCTAGAAAAATCTCCATACATATTTTGTCAAATGTCAGTATATTACAGTAAATCTAGATAATTTATGGCTCCATCTCCGTATGTTCGCTCATGTTCGCCAACATTCACAACCGAGATCGAAAACTGTTCAACCACAGAACACTGCGTTCAGTGCACGTTTGTGTGAATAACACACACAAACACGTCCAAGGCGGATGAGGTCGAAGATGGGCCAGGATCACAGCACAACGTGTACACTGAAGTACACATTGCAAATGCAGCGTGGAAAAGTGGTGGAGACTAATGAAACAGGACACACAAACAAACGCAGGCTGATGTCAGAGTTCAAGGTTATTGCTAACAGAGTCATGTTTTGAAGGAAAAGCGGGAGAAAAGGATGACATGAAGAAATGGAAAAAAAAGGATGAAAAATAAGCAGAGACAGACAACAGACAGAGCTGCTGTAGTGATGTCACGGTAGTCTGGGTTTGGTATTTCAGGTTTGTGTGAATGGGCACAGTGTTGACACACCGTCTGTGGACATAAACACATGGTTGTCAGGGTCAACTGCAGGTCAGAGCATAATCTATGTACAGTATATGAAACAGGAGGGAAATTTTTTAACTTTTATTTTATAGATTTTAGGTTTTCACAGTTGTAGCAGTAAAACTGCACATTTTTAGTACTAGGCAAACAGCTTGACACACTCAGTCTGTTGAACTGTTTGACTCTTGATATAAAAGTACCAGAGTACAAAGAGTAGTATTTGTCACTGAGGTGATACCACCAATCAGTATCAGAGAATTCCTCCAGCTACAAAGAACAAATACGATTATTTTATCTCAGTTATTTCATCAGATTTTGCCAAGCTAATAGTCGTTTTTCATATTGAGGTTTAAACTTGCTACATCCCTACAAATCTGTGTTGGGTTGAAAAGGCCTTGTGCGATTTTATTGTACAACCCCTGTCCTTTGTAAATGGGTTTGTCTTTGTGTTCTTGCTTGTTAGGGTCACACTGAGTACATGCAGCTGTTGGTGGTTACACACCCAAACATTCCCAGGCTGTGTAGTACCTCCCAACGTGGTGTTGGACAAAAGCCAAATGGAGAAAGTAAAGAGGATAGTGTATAGGCTGTTTAGTCCAGTCCCATATGATCAGAACATATGAAGACATCATTTCAAAGAGACGTCCCACAGATAATTACCATAAACATTGTTTCCGTGCCGTTATTTCAATGTCTCCGATGCATAATGTTGCCACAGTTCTGCGTTCACTTTGATTGATGAGAAAATCTTTCCAGTGACCCAGAGCACTTTAATATAAACCTTGCAAAATGACACCTTTGACCACATGCAAAATATTTCTTCATTTTCACACCCACAGATTTTGGACACAAACCTCTGATTCTCTTCTCTCTCTGCAGGCGTCATGGTCTTCTTCTGCTTCAGGTGCTCAATCACAGCATTTTGTTTCATCACCACCTGAAATACACAATGCAGGAAGATGTCAGAACAAATCAAGTGTTTAACAACAGAAAAGATATTTACACTTTGACAGGAAATGGCTACATTTTGGGGGAAAACTGTGACTTCAGTGATGTCTATCATGTACAATAAATACCTATAGAAATTGATTATTATTATTAAATGTGACCAGACTGTATAACATGTCAAATACACAGAGACAGATGAAAACACACACATGCACACACAGTAGTTGTGGTAGCATTAAGCCCAACAAACAGATGAGGCCTGAGCTGTAAAAATAAACCCAGTCTTAGTGGAGGGTTGGATGATGATGACTGTTTATGTACTGATGACAGGGAGAGAGATGGGTGCCTTGGCATGCTCTCACACACACACACACACACCTGTTTTTGAATGATGTCGCTCTGGCTGGCTGCGTTGAGCGCTTGCTCTCTCTTAGCCTCTGCGGCTTGTCTCTTTTTCTGCTGTTGCTGTTCTCTGAGCTGCTGGATTCTCTGCAGTTGCTCCTGGACAGAAGCTGCCTGGATGGTCACTACGTTCCCGATCTGTGCAGACAGACAATGTGTGATGAGGTTTACAATTTCATATACTCTAGTCTAAATGTGTAAATCAGTGGTTACATTTATGCATTTTAAATGACTGAATTCTGGCTTTCTGATTTGTTTTCTAACTTTACTTTGGGCCTATAAAAGGGTAACATAAGTTAGCATCTGGTTTATCAAGCTTGCTGCCCTACCTGTCCTCCCTGAGCTGAGGTGGTCCCGGTCTGTTGTATCTGGATAGGAAGCTGCAGTTTGATGTGCTGTGGCAGAGAGCCTCCACCCTGCTGGGCCTGCAGCTGGGCCAACACCTGCAGTTACAACACAGAAGATACACAAATTTAACAGATCTGAAAAAAATAGAGCTTTGTTTGCACATTTATAATAAATGTCTATTTAGATTAGTTCACACACACCTTCATTTAATAGGGTAGATTTAATTATCAGTCCATTAAATGATCCGGGTTTAAAAGTTTGAGCATGCACAAGCAACTTTTTTGAATCGGTCTAGCTAAAGACTCTGTCTTCTAGTGCTGGTCACATGAGTAGTTTTAAATGTCTAGTTGCTAAATTGCTATCTACATCTGCAGTAATGTTACAGTACTGATCACATTGTCTCTTTGCTAATCATACCTGTACCTGCTGCTGCAGTCCCGACATGCTTATGAGCTGCGGTGTCTGCTGCAGCTGCAGCTGGGCCGTTCCTCCCTGCGTTTTCACCTGCAGTGAAGTGGGAGACTGGATGGGCATGTGCGCCTGCGTCTGAGGGGGTAACTGGCCTTGCGGGGTGGCCGACGAAGGGGTGCTGGTGGTGGCCAAGGGGGTCGCCCCTGCCTGGATGGGGGCGGCAGCCTGCTGGGCGGGTGTTTTGGCAGAGATGGAGTTGGGTTGGCCGGGAACTGTGGTGGCTGTAGAGAGTCATAAAAATGTCACCTTTAAAACATGACAGATATGTGTGGACACATAATAAAATATAATCTCATCTGTCCTAAAGTGCACATCTGTCGAGTGATCCTGCTTGTTTCCTGACATACCTGTGCTTGATGTGGGAGTGGCAGCAGAGGCCAGAGGGGTGAAGAGGAAGCGCTGCACTTGGCCGTTGGGCAGTGCTGCCTGCATGAGCTGCTGGCCAGGTCCTGGGATGACGGTGACCCCTTGAGGTATGACCTGCAGCTGACCAGTAGTCTGGCCCTGGCCTTGAACCATCACTGTCAGAGCCTGTTGTGTACCACTGACACCAGCCTGCCTATCAACACCTGCCCCGGCCTGCTGCTTCTACGGTGAGGATGAGAAGAGATTAGGGGGGTTGTTAGTATGTTAATCGCAATGTGCAGTCCAGTCTGACTATGAATGGCTTGGAAACATTGTGGCAAACTTGACCTGACTCAGACCGCATAAAGGATGACAAAATAAAAGCATATCTTCAGAGCTTTGGGTGGTGTTCATTTCAAACCCTGCACACAAGGTGAGACAGGACATCCTGGTGTGTTCGGTGTTTCACTAACCTGTGTGAGCTGGGTGAGCTGTGCCAGTGTAAGTTTAACCTGGCCTTGCCCCTGCGCCCGTGGGGTGCCTGGTGGTGTTTGGCCTGCTGCCTGTCCTGCTGCTGTGGGGCTGGCTGCCCCCTGTCCAGTAACCGTGGCGACAGGGCTGGCACCTGATATTGGTGTGGAAACTGCCTGGCCACGAATTATCTGTGTGACTACTTGCTGTCCACCCTGACCTGGAAGTGAAAGGTTCATGAAGAGGGTGAATTTAGCAAGACACATACAGAACATTAAGCATCAGGATTTTGCAAGAGGCCAGATGCTTAAATAGTTTAATTTGAACTTGTTGCTAAACTTTCTGCATGCGTCTTTGAGAGGGAGTTGCTCTATGTCCAGTTCAGTATCACAAAGAGTACGTTACCTTGCTGGACCACGAGTGGAGTTCTGAGTATTGTCTTTCCCATTGGTCCCGTCTGCTGGATCGGTGTTCGGATCACTGTCATTCCTGGACGGATCTGACCACCAGCTGCCAGAACCTGGAAGGATATTTTCATGAAGATGTTATTCGTGAATTATTACAAAGCCAGCATCAGAAAAAGAGAGGTCAAAAATCAATGTCAGGTAAACAGGAGCATGTCTGGAGCTGATTAGGGAAAAAAAACTGTGACTTGGTTTCAATATGGAATTATATATACAGAATATATTATATATTATAGTATTCTATTCTATTGTATAAAATAACACAGAGAGAAAGTAGTTATTATACCTGCTGTACAAACAAAAGCAATAGCAACAGAATCAGTAATGCAAGAGAGCCAAACAAGAAGCAAAGCTGGGCAGCCTACAGTTCAGACCGCATAAAGGATGACAAAATAAAAGCACATCTTCAGAGCAGGGTGACGGCAGATGTACCTGTTGCTGGGAGCCTGGGGTGTTGGGCCTGATGTTGAGCGTGGTAGTGCGGGGCTGGAATGTGGTGTAGGTCTGGGCACCGCCTGCTGTACTGGACGGGATGATACCCAACACTTTCTGCTGGACCACACCTGCAAAGAGAAACAGAGTACAAATGAGAAAAGAGAAGGCGAGAGGAGAAGGGTGGGGTGAAGAGGTTTCCCGGAGTTTTGCTACTTCAGTCAAGACAAAATCATAACAGGTGGAGACAATAGAGGACAAGGAGAAATACTTGAAGAAATGACACAAAGGACATGGAAATGGTTTGAGTGAATGAAAGAAATGATGCAAAGGAGAGAGAGTTTATGCAGGTTATATTTTCATATATATATATATATATATTCTTAGAGATGATGTTTAGTTGACCTGCCTTTTGCTGCGTCAAACACATCCACCAACAAAAATATTAAAACGCTCAAACATCCCTAATACAATTACTGATGTGAAGCAGTGGTTACATGTTTGCATGTTACAAGTGAGCAGTTGTACAGAAGTCGTGCATTGACACAACTCAATACATTATTTGTGGGCTTCTCTCCTTGCTAGATGGCCAGCTTTTGATCACAGCGATGGTAAATATTAGTTGAGCAGGTAAACAAAATCTTCAAAGGCTCACTGAAAGCTTAGTTGGGTTTCCCCCAACATACCTGAACCCCCTCATACATTATGCATGAATTCAGATGCCACTTTTTTAAATTTTTTTTACCTTTAATCTGACAAAGGGAGCGTTTCATATTTGTTCACCGGGCTCTGTGCCTTAATGACCTCACGTGAAGCCGGTGGCAGAAATGGAAACCATGAGTGTTGCTCTTTTTCCTCTGCTGCTGCCTTCTTGCTGTGGTTTTTCAACCGCAACCGAGCAGGTAAACCTATACATCAAGGGTTTCCCTCTTCAAACTGGGACGTTAAACCCGGTCGTAAGACCAGGGGAGTAGCTGCTCTGGTCACACACATCAAACAAGCTTTTCTATGGGCTGGCTGTTTGGAGAGGTCGGGGAGTTGGGACTCCAGTGAGTGGAGAGGTACACTTTTATTCAAAAAGACGGAGGGAAAAAAAGGAAAACGGAATCCCGCTATAGAGGGCTACCTGTCTGGGAAGCAGACCTCAGGGTAAACTTGTTTTCCTGCCTAACTTCCTTAAGCCCTTCCAAAACAAACAGAGCTCCCAAACAGTCAAATCAAACAGTCATGCTGGATAAATACACATGTCCATTAAATGGTTACACTCCACCTGAACCTTAGTTTCTCCTTCATGGTGACTTCAAAGGTAAGAATAATCACTTTCTTTGTATCCTTGGCGAATATAATTCTCTTAATCTGGTGATTGAAATGTTTTATTTAAGCAGGGCTGTATCAAATGATACATGTAATATTACTGTATACTGAGATGCTATTTTAATGGCATCATCATTGCATCATGTTTGAAAATTAAGATTTCTTCAGTCGTTTCTTTTTCAGCCTCATGACAACAACTCTCAGTTTCTCTGTTGTACTCTCTCTACTTTAAATTGGTAAACGTTGTAAAACGCAGATAAAGCTTAGAAAGTTCTTTAAATCTCCAGATTGACCTTTCCCATCTATGTTTTGTTTTTTTACTGAAGCATGTTTTCATTTTATATGTATTTTTAATTTTAAACTTGTGTAAATCTTGTGTATACAGTAATGAAGTAAATGATTTTGTGAATGTCGTATCTGACCTAGATCAGCCACACAAGAGCTGTCAACAGCTTTAATAGAGCATGTCGACATGACAGACCACCTTTACTGAGTGTTGAGCAATATCCATCATCCAATAATTTGACAGAACCACAGACAGGCCCAGCGCTGCTTAGAAGAAACTATCACCTCATCCACCGTGTCAATATTGACATTTCAAAAAGCACCAAAGTTAAGATAGAACGATTCTCAATCCACAGTCTGGTTTTAGAACCTCAGACTACACAAGTCTACCATCCCCAAAAACCATCCAACCAAAATAACAGCTTTCTATTAGATTACCATGCCGACAGGACACAACCAGACATGATGTGCCACACCAAACTAAGCTGCTGACTCATGAGGTTGGGCGCATAGTGGCCACCACAATGAGGTTGGTGCAGACCAGGCTGCCACAGTAGCTCAAAACACAGTGAGAAACTGGCTGCTTCTGAAACAGTAGCACATTTTACATCTGTTCAGTGAGAAGCTGGTGAAACAAAAAGCTTACCTGGAGCACAAGCAGACAATAACAATGGCCTAAACAAAGCTCAGCTTAACATTCAATGTATGTGTTCATTAATTTAAATCTCCATTTGGTGACCCCAATATTCACTCTCCTTTTAGCTCTAACTTTGTCTGCTGCTGGACAGGTACAGTAGTTGAAAACTCCTGCCTGCAATGTCAAAAACCATTATTGTCAGAGAGGTGGGGGTAAACTAAAACATGAAAGTGGTGGGCATTTAAACCAAAACAATGAGCTGAAAGACACCAAAATGCCTTTAAAGAGCTCAGGGGAAATGCAAGTTTACTGATTATTTTCATCACTGTAAGTGATCCCTTAAACATTACACATTCACACAATGACCCCTTTGTTGTTTTGAAATGGTGGTAATAGCAGTTTTAATGCACCTTATTCTTTAATGTAGACAGATAGACTTTAATTAATTATGATTAATGGAGCACAACGTTTTATGGTAAACATTTATTACCACTGAAGGACCAACTGAAATGAAGCCAACAGTGATAAAAAAAAAAAAAAGGGCTGTGGGCGGAAATGATGCGGTCTGGAACGAGATTAAATGAAATGCTTCAAGTGCGTGTGATTTCAAGCATGTAAAGATAGCTGCATAAGAGCCATGGTGAAACTTACTGTGACAGCTGTGTGACTGATTCAGACATTTTTAATAGAGACTAGCGTCTGAACACCTGAGCCCGATAGTTCTTCTAAGCTGTGGGCCTTTAAACATGACTTGTGTTCTTGGCTCACTGACAGATGCAATCAAAGACAGGGGAATGTCTATTTGTGTTCAATTTGTAGACCTCAAAATATTTGGTCCTGCGGCAGCTGGCACCAAAATCATTTAAAATTAGTCCTTCTAAAGCGCTGTGCATGTGGTTGGCCGCTAACTTGCTTACAATGGTATCCAATTAACGAGCCAGATCTAATTTGGCTCCTTTGACACGTTTCAAATGTCTCAGCTGTGGGGTCTGAGGCGAAGTAATGAAAACACAAACATACATGCATCCCGAAATTGGTGGTGGATGGAAAGAAGAAATGTCTACACTGCATTAATGTATTTAGAGCCCTCCGGCTGCCTTCAAGGTGTGACTTATTAAAACCTGCTGTACCTCCTTGTGAAGT
The DNA here is from genome assembly GCF_000972845.2 of Larimichthys crocea. NCBI lineage: Eukaryota > Metazoa > Chordata > Actinopteri > Sciaenidae > Larimichthys > Larimichthys crocea. Next base: position 10,988,686 of record NC_040020.1, read on the forward strand.
TGGCACGTTGACTGTGACGATCTTGCTGTTGGCGGGCAGCGGCAGCTTGGTGGTCACTACCTTTCCACCCACTGAAGTTCCCGTAATCTGGAAAGTGTGCCCACCAGATGTGGCCACAGTGGTCTCTGTGCCCCCTCCTAATAAAGCAAAACACAAGAATACAATCTTTACTACTGTAAATCCAATAATACGACTACTTCTAATATAATGGTAAAACTATTACACCTCAGAGGTGCACTCTTGTGAATATGTGTATTATCATTTGTTCTGATATACTTTAAGTAAAAGCAAAGACTACATTGTACTTCCCTGCTGGTCCCCCAGACTAAAGTACAACAGACTGGCTGTTAGTTACAATCCTTTGCAAAGTACCTTGTGTGCTTTGACCCTGCTTGACCCAGGTGGCAAACGACTGCTGGAAGTTCTTGTTCTGCTGGAATGTGACGGGGGTGCCCATCTTGGTCGACAGTACCACCTTGGTGGTGGGGGTGCCCGGGCCTGACAGTGAACCGACAATGACTTTGGGCGTGGAGGCAGGTGTTGCAGGAGTCCCTGTTGGGGTGGCTGTGACTCCACTTGTTTTCTGCTCCAGACGTTTCTGAGATGGTGTACAAATCAGTCAGTACATTAACATAAAATCAAATGACAGATGTATTCAAATGGAAAGCCAAAAATAAAATCAGTTGTGTAGACAGAGATATTTTAAGGCTTTTAGCTGCCCGAACAAATGATGTCAGGAGTAGAAATTAACTACTTACTACTACTAAAATACATAACTTCTTGAAAATTAGTGTGCTTTTTGAAGAAATTGAACATTTAATGGAAAGACTACAGAACTAAACAGTACTCACCTTGGCCTGCTCTGCTGCCTGAGCTTTCTCTTTCTCCACTCTGTAAAGGACAAAAAAAAAAAATAAACCTCAAAATCAAGCTTATAACACAGCAACACTTTGGAACATTTTAAAATATATAGTTAGTAGGGGTGCAACAATACACAAAATTCACGGTTTGGTTCAATACTTTAGTGTCACGGTTCGATATTTTTTCGACACAAAAAAGAGAAATGTCCATGCCTTTTTTAACTTAACTTACCAACACTTGTTTCAACTCAAAAGTACAGTTTTCAAATTAAATTAAATGTATCTGGTGCATCTCTACCTGCCTCATTTTTTGCTGTGCATAATTAGAAGTTAGAACAATATAAAACAAAAACAGCACCTTGTAAGAAAAAAAAAGGCATTAGCCATGTTGCAACGAGTGTCTCACGCGTCAATTTACGCAGAGGATTTTCAAAATAAAATACCCGGTACAAACTGTCGGTCGTTAAAAAAAGACAAAAGCGAAACTAATTAACTACGTAGCATATTTACACGCGTAGAAGCACATAAACCAGGAAAATGGCCAAATCTGAGCATGTAAACAAAGTCTGGCGCTTCTGACACGCTCCCGGTGGGTTTGAAGTCGCGTGCAGGAGGGACCAAAACCGCAGCGCGTACGCGACGTGCCAGAGACTCGTGCGTAGTCGATCCGCTGAGCTTTCAGCACAGAGGGCATTGTCAGAAGTTGATAAAACAAATATAAAATTGCGTATTGTTCGATTCATAGTGCGACCCGAACTGAGACCACTGTATGGAACGGTTCAATACACATACATGTATTGTTGCACCCCTAATAGTTAGAAGAGAAAGAAATCAGAAAGTTAGTGATTATGGTGATTGGGGTGATGGAAGGTAAATATCATGGATTAAAAACATTTTGAGCATCAGCCTGAAACTCCATGTAACAGCCTCCATTTTACCCCACACAAGTTTGACAATATACAGGTAAATTATAAGGTATGTACAGGAGGTGGAACATTTACCTAGTGAGACAATAAAATCAACAATCTGAATAATATCTGACTAATATCTTTCATCACATGTTTGCCTTTATTGAGAGGGGAAGGAGAAGGTGACATTGCGTTTACGCTACATCTTCTGCAACCACTACCAACACACTCCATATCTGACCTTTCTGAGAAGGCTCTGATCTCCCAAAGGTCAAGCTCTTCCTCAGCCACCCAGGTCTCGATCACCACTGGGCCCGTCTGCTTGGCAGGCTCATGCTTTTTGGGGCGCAAGGCACTGGAACGTAGCCCCTTCCTCTGAGGGGTGTGGGTTTCTGGGATGGTAGAAAGACAGAATGGACAGAATAAAAGGGCTGTTTGAAAATTGCCATTGCATTTTGTTTTGCTGGGGGACAAAGACAGCAGTCCATTATCAACAACACTTTTGTGTTATTGTGTTTTATTTTCTTAAATTCATCTTATTCTCTTAACTATGGTCTAGGTAGCCATAGCTTCTATTTTCAGGTCTTAGGCACTTTAAATCCTTTCTTCAGTGTCAGGAATAAAAAAGTACATCTCACCTTTCGGAGTCTCAGGTACCCCGAGGGGGCAGATGATTTTGCGAATGCAGTACTCTGAGCGAATGCCGTAGGGTCCCACGTCACGGCGCTTGATGATCTCGGTGGTGGTGATTTCAGTATCTGACGTCTCTGTAGCAATGAGTGGGGATAGGGCTGGGTTGGTATGGTGATGAGGACGAGAGCCCGAGAAGATGGAGGAAATGCACTCCAACATAAAAACAGTGAAACCCAAGTGAGACTGAAAAGGCTGTGTCTTTTTCAGACAGCCGTTTGTGTATGTTTCTTTAGGCGAACCATGGGGATTGCCAAAATTAATATAGGATGATGCTATGGACTTATTGAACAGCAGAAATGCTACAATTTCTGAACGCCAGGCTAGAGTTGATCAATTCTTGTGAAAACACCAACTTCATCCACAACATAATAAAGCAGATGATACTTATGAAAATCATATTAAAAAATAGATAAAAACACATTATGTCTAAGTCTTTGATAGTAAACAACATAATTAGCTCCATCCTCAAACCCTTAGCTCAAATCGGATCCCCATCCTCCCAAGGTCATCTTTACCTGGAAGCGGTTAGATGGTTTGGGAGGATAAGGGGAGTTCTACCTGTACGTGTGGTGCCGACAGCAGCGGATGGTTTGACGGCCATATCGTCCCATCTCAGAGAGGCCCACAGCAGTCTCAGCATCAGGCTCACACCAGCCAGAGACTTCACTGTCTGCAGGCGATACCTAGAACACAACCCGGAGGTTTAATAACTCATATACAGTTGCATGTAAACATCTGTCAAAGTAATACACATTGTGTATAACTTTGCACCTACGCATAAAAAAATGCTACATTGAAGGAAACTATGGGAAATGGAAAAATGTTGCTGAAAATGTAACTTTCAAACTGGAATATAAACACAACTGAAAGAAAGAAGACTTGTCCTACAGCTACGAGCTGAATGAAGTGTTTTCTGCATTCTCCAGTGTCATGCAGTTCATTAGTGCAGGGCAACTGACCGGCAGTGACTTGCTCAGTGTTACAGAAAACACATTGCAGCACGACTGGGAACAGGAAGAGGCAGAGTAAAAAAACAGACTGAAGTTTTCGGTAATGTTGCTGTCCCCTGATGACTGCTTCCATATAACAAACAGATGGACTGGCTGCCATTTTTAACAAGCCATTTCAGACGCTCATTTGGTTTGGAAACAGATATTATCTCTGACTACAAAAGCACATAACTCACAAAGTTCAAAGTGGAAACTTGAATATAATATACTTGCATATTTCATTTGATCCTATTTAATTTAATAAACAATGTTTGGGTGTAACAGACTGTTCCGACTGTAGAATAAGTTGACAGGATGTCATCCATCAATGAATAATTTCCTCAACTTTTCTAATAGAAGAAATATTCCTTCCGTGCATCATTATGGTCAGGATGGCTGTACTATGACGACTATGAACTTGGCACTAAGGACATGAACATTTAAAATATCTTTCACATCTACAAAAACATGATCGTCACAAAGCTGTGTGTGTGTGTGTGTGTGTGTGTGTGTATGGGGGTTTGGTAGATATTCTCTTTCCCATGTGTAACCACAGGCGGGAAAAATATCCCTGGGTTGCAGGGCTGGGTCACTGCACAAAGTGAACATCCTGACACTTCTGCAACCGCAGGATGATTCATGACTGCTTCGGAACTCTATGGTCCGGTCAAAATAACCAGAGGTCCCTGTGTGACACCAAGCTCACAGCCACAACGTCACTCAGGGCCAAAGCCACGGACAGCAGACAGCGAAAGAGAAAACATAATGCAAACTAATCAATGGGGCATGGCACTGTTGAAGGGTGAGACCTGAAGAGAAATAGTATCATCCTTCATCATCAGTTTATAAACATCACATATGTGTGATAAGTGATTATAAAACAACTCTGTATGAACATATATAAACACAAAGCAATGCAGGACTTGTCATGTCACCCAATATCCTTGTCAGGGTGAAGGATAAGTTAAAACTTGCTGCGCCTTTATTCAAACAGCCCACAAAAATTAAGTGCTGTTTAGCATTTACATTTCTGCATTCTTTAGTTCAAACCATGTCCAGTTAACTGGATACAGGTGGTGTACATGTGTAGAGATGTTCCGATACCATTTTTTCCCTCCTGATACCGATTCCGATACTTGTGCTGTGGGTAGCAGCCGATACCGATACCAGTATGTTATAAATATTATGTTATAATGTTTACTTTGATTACAATCAAGACAGACTAAAAGTGCAGTAAAAACCTAAGAATAATTAAGATATTTATTGCTAGTGCTGCCACTGTATGAGGTTTTCACTGCACAGTAATTGTGGCCAAAAGAAATCACACTAATATTATTATTGTAATATCTAGGAAAATGTAACATAATAATAATGCTATCAGTCAAATTATTCTTTTAATGTGTGTTTTGTCTCTTTTTTTGTAATTACCACTATGTTACTGCTCACTGTTTACTATGTTGGAGTGTGCCCCAGAATGCGACAAAAAGAAAGAAACTAATTATTTAAGAGCCTGCAAGAAGAATGTGATCTTCTGACTCTGGTGTATTTAGTAATATTTTACTCTGTTGTTTAATTTAATTAAATTTAATTAAAAGTAAATTCAGAGTTTTGCTATTGCAGAGTTTTGAATTTATATATTTGGGGAGTCAGTAGATTCAAATCATCTGACTGCCTGTCAGAAACTAAAAATTATGTACTCTCTTTATTGTTGTTCTATTTATTGGTGTCAAGTCCTGATTTGGGGGGGGTTTGTATTGGAATTTCCTTTTTATTTCTGGAATTATGTTTTTTGTGTGTCAAAGTTTACGAGATCCACAGAGACTCAGTGGTTGGATCATGATCATCTCAAAGTCAAAAGGTCCTATTTTACAGTCTTTGCCACATGTCTGCATGCCCTCTCTGTATTTGCTTCATTTGCTCTTGGAGAAGATACCTGCATCTAAACTCGAGTCGCCACAGAATGCTTGAAACTGCTAATATGGTTCAAAGACAAATGGAGATCAACTTCTTCACCAGCAACTTTTTGGTGCATAATTATGTATACAGAGTTTCTGATGGGGACGCTTATTCGAGTTAAGGCCTCAATAACACGGAAAGAATGAAAAATATTCAAAAACGCTTTTGAGTGCAAGAAAAACAACGGAGGGAGTGAACTTACCTCCAGGTGATGCCAAACGTGGGCCTAGGTGACGGATATGGCCAGATATCCGATGCTGGCTTGGCATTGTAGCTAAATATGGGCACCTCACGGAACCCACCGCGCCTCCCCAACACCTTCAGGTCGTCATGGGGCAGTACGAAAATACTTTTGCGGTTGCTCTTGGTGACAAACTTGCGATAAGAAGGGAGGGCGGTGTCCGAGCGAGTCTTCTTGGTTCGGGAGAACTTGAGAAGGCGGACTCGACCCTTTGTTGAAGAATAGTCCTCCTGGCTCACAGCAACAGTCGACACTGTGGTTTCACCACTGGTGTCAGTTGTAGACTTACTGATAGAGGCTGAGAGTGCCGTCTTATGTTCTTGTGTCACTATTTCACTCTGGCTGTCCTCTGACTGGCTGTCAAGCCCTGAGGAACAGATTTTGGTCACAGTTGTTTTGGTCATGGTAGTAAGGGTGGACACCGCACTGCTTTCTGTTGTTGATACTACAGGTGCTGTCATCTTTAATGGCGCTTTGGCCATCTTCATCTCTGTGGAAACTACGGTCGTGGTGGTTGTGGAGGTTGTGGTTACCTGGGTGATAATGGTCTTGAGTGGCTCTGTCGTCCCACTGTGACTATTGTCCTCTGCAAAGTCGTCGCTCAGACTGGACTCCTCTGCTGAAGGTATAGGAGATGGTGCCATTCGGATGATCTTGACCACATTGGTCTCCGCAGGCTGAAATGGTGATGTGCTGTTGTGCTGTACAGTGCTCTGAGCATTAGTTCCAAGTGCATCTATATTGTTCTCCAGCCTCGTGATCTTAAGTGGAGGTTTGTAGTCCTGGTCCGATATAGTCGTCTTGCTCTCTACCTCACAATCTAAGCTTGATACTTTAGATCCAACCACTGTACTATTATTTCCAGGAGGCAAATCTCCGTTAATTAAAGGCTTCTGCTGTGTGTTGTCCTTCAACGAGACAACCAGCCCTTGATCTTCAACTTTACCAATGCTGTTCACTCTGGGCAGTGAACTGTTGGTAAGCACACCATTATTTGAGCTCATTACAGAGTTACTCAACATGCTTTCACTGCCTGAGCCATCATTACCATTTACCTGAGGGAGAGGAGAAACTGGCTCGGGAGTGCTATCACCTGTAGTTCTACCTTGTCCGATGCTTTGCATACTTTGTTGGTTCTCCAATGGCCCCATGCCATTTTCCCCTGTGGACGAATGCATTGAGCTTAAAGTTTCTGGGTTTTGCTGAATAAGTTTAGAAGGAGATGTGTTCTGACTGCTTCTCTGGTCAAGAACACTTGTAGATGTCCTTAAAGAGTCCGTTTTCAAGTTGGGTACCTCTGACCCTGTATTTTCAATACGTGCAGCCTTGGTAACATCTGATGGTACACTGGCTGTTTGTTGCTCTAAAGAGCTCTGAATTCCCCCAAATGTTTCTCCAACATCAGGCAGTTTGACACCCTCTTGTCCTGAACTATCTGAATTAGTTTCTTTTGGCCCCGTAGTCCTTCCTACTAAGTCTGCCTCCAATTCCTGAGGCATGGAGGTGATTTGGTTTTGTGGTGATGCTGAATCATCACCTGTACCTGCACTGCAACTGTCTTTGGGTGTGGAGCCCGGAGCAGGAGAAGGAAGAAGAGGAGTGACAATCTCATCTACAGTTTTAGAGAGTTCAGCCCGACTCTCCCCTTCAACTTCTCGTCCTCCAACTTCTCCTGACCCTGGAGTCTGTATTGTGGAAGATTTCTCCTCCACTTTCACAGGTTCGCCCAGGGGGAGCGGTTTCTGAATGAGAGTATGGGGCTTAAGTGGTGATCGTGGCCGGATTGGAGTGCTCAGAGTCGGGGTTGCAGTGGATAAAACTGGTTTAGGAGTCTGAGGTTTGGAGGCAGACACCTGTTGCCTCTGCCTCTCTTCGATAATGTGCTGCTTCACTCGTCGCTCTAGGAGGCTGTCCAGCTTGGAGGCTTTGACCTTCTTCTTGTAGGCGATGCGGGTAAGGAAGCCCTTACTGACGTCCACTACATCGTAGTTAAAGGGTCGTGTAGAGCACTCTGTAGCCTCTTCCTTCATGGAAGTCTGAACACTGGACCCTGGAGAGAAAAAATAATTCAGACTTGAATCTGTATTGATACAAAAATGAGACACTCTTTATAATTTCTGTCAATCAAGTTGAAATGGCTTGGGAAGGACATTTTGTAAGTTTAAAATATACTGAACACAGTGCTATTAGACACTACGTCACACTGTCATACTTTGCTCTTCATCTGATCTTGAGTCTGCAGGGTCCACCTCCATCTTTGTAGGTGATTCATCAGGTGACAATTCAGACTTTTCTTTTTCATCCTCCCCTGCTTTTGTTTCCTCTTCTATCCTCTCACTGGACTCCCGATCTTCAGCAGACATCAGATGATCGGTTGCAGGTTTGGAGAGGCTAGAGGAGTCTTGATCTTTTGCCTCACTGCTTAAGACAGCAGCTCCCTGAGCTTCTGGTTCAGCTACACTGGGTCGTCGACTCAAGTCCAGCAGGGTACATTTTTTGCCAAGTTTGGCATCTTTGGAAGACACAATGACAGCGAGAGTTTATTTTTCGAATTGGTTTGAAACACGTGGAACTAACAATCACTATCGCTATTAATCCAGACATTTTGGAGCACAACCCATTATTTCAGCTTCTACAACACAAAGACCATGCTTTTGGCACCGCAGTTAATCTGCAGTTTTATTGAACATCTGAAACAATTAGCAGTAGTTGGAGAAAAAAAGACAAGATGCTAAACTATAAATATGACTCAAACAAGAATCCAAACTATTTGTGAGGTCTAATATGAGCTCTTTGAACTCACAAAACACCAAATAAGTCAAAAAATCTTTCCAAAGTTTGGATGAATTTCAGTACAATTTTGTCAGTTCTTTAGAGTTTCTACTACATTACTCAATGATCTCCACAGACACATCAAAAGAGACCTAATCCACTGAATGCCAGCCAACACACACAATGACACACACACATGAACGAGAGACTAATTCACTCTCAGAGTTAAAGAGACTTTAAATTAGTCAAAATCAAATTCCAAAAAGAAAAAAAAAAAAAAAAAAACACATTTTAGGCCATGAAGTCTCCCATCTCAGACCTTCCAGTTCTTTGCGGTAGTTGGCGTTGGTGTTGCCGGGAAGCCTGGGGAGAAACCGCTGCACATAAGTCTTACTGATCCAACTCCAGCCCCCATAGCCCGTAACACGATACTCCTCTCCTTTCTGCTTCCACACCTTTACATAAGACAAGAAGGTAGAAGAGGCATGAGGTAAAGAGGGTTAAAGAAACGGCAAGAGATGAAAGATTCAAATGGAGAAAAGTAAATTGGCAAAGAGACAAAAGCTGTGGGAATGGAGAGCATGAAGGTATAAAGAGCGCTTAAAAGTTTAGAGGTTATTCACACACTGATCATTAATTGCAGAGGGAAATGACTCACTGCAGAGCTCAGCTTGCTGCATCAAAGAGCCCTTGATGGTCACTCACGCACATACGCACAGCATACACACCAGTGTTTCCCACAGCAATGAATCAGTTTTCCAGACATTAAAGTCTTAGTGTAGAAGTAGACTAAACTGAAATATCATTACCATCATCCCATTATTAAATATATGTTGTGGTGACATGGATAGCACAGCTAGAATAGTTAGGAAAATCAAATCTTATCAAGTTAACACTTGCCAGGATTATCTTGTATCCGGTATGAATAAATGCTGACAAAAAAACATGAGCCAAATGACAGGGCAGAACACAGAGTATGTACCTGTGTGTAAGATATATTGTGACCAAACCGGTCTTCCTGGCTAGTACCAAGTACAAATAAACGAGGACAGTTGTCCAGTCTCAGTTTGATATGCTTACTATGAGTGCATTCATTGCAAAAATATCAAGAAATGATCAATAATACTTATGAGACTTACCTGGTGTTTGATTGGAAAGGTGTACTTGACCCAAGTAGCCTGTTGCATGGTCTCCTCATCCTCGAGCTTCTTTTCCCTCTTCTTCACTTTCTCTTTCTCCTCACGCTCAATCGAAGTCATGCGGTTTAACCTGAATACATATATTTCTTTAAATTGTGATGCAGTATAGAATGCTGTGTAAGATTTCGAGCGCTTTATTTACAGAATAAGGCAGAAACTAAATATAATATGCATGATTATGTTTTCATATGTGTATAATCATCTGAAAATAAGAATTGTTTTGTTATAGTGACTAGAATGAGCCTGTTACATCTACAGATGCCATAGGACCTCTTCAACAGACTCTTTCTTTTGAGTGTCATGTTTCAAACTAAACACTGGCTCTAGATTGGGCCGTCTACCTTTTTCACAGCCACCATAGTTTCTCCTTCACACTAGAAAGGAGAGGATAAAGGCAAGGTGGTTGTAATCTGCATTTACGCTGCTAGATGCCACTAAATCATGCACACACATTTTTCTCTAAGACTTGTGATGTAGAAGAAGACTTGTTTGTTTTTTTAACCAAGAGAACTTTTTTATGATTTATTTCTGGTAAAATCCTTGTTGTATGAGGTCACTTCACAACAACCATGCACACCCTTTAACCCTTCGGTCTTCTTTTTCAGCCAAGTCTTATATGAATAATTGTTTCTCTTATTATTAGGTGTAAATAAACAATTGGAAACCGATTAAAGCTGAGAAAATTTTAGCTTCTCTTGGAACAGTTCCATTAAACACTACAGACACACATTCAGGTCCTAACCTTGTGAAATCTTGGACAATTGCTTCTTTAGAAAGGGGCGTTGTGGTGTTGAAGCAGTAGTACAGGCAGAGGTGGGTGGTACTGGTAGTGGACCTGCAGTCTAAATATTATGCCTCACAGCTAGGGTGGCCCCTTTGATCTGATCTGGTTAAGATCAACTACTGACCACACATCCCCTGTGTACATGTACTGAATGTACACTTTTTTTTTTTGAATGTATCTGAATGTTTTGCATTTAAACTGAATTTGTGGAGAGATTTTGTAACTATTATTTTGTTTATGTGTGTTTAAGAAATTATATCAATGTGTAAAAGCACAGATTTATGAATATATGCAGTATATATATACACACACACACACACACACACACACACACACAATATGTGTACCTGGTATGGCCCAGCGAGTCCTTCCAGACAGGCAGCATAGCCACAGGTTTGATGGCACACTCCAGGATGGCCAGAGCCAGTGCAAACTCTCTGGCCTTACTGCACATCTGAACTGCTTTGATCCAATTGGTCCTACAAAAAAAAAAAAGAAGCAAAGAAACATTTAAAACACCTTTAAACTTCACCTCTCTTCACACTGCATTCACTTGTATGTAGTTTTAAATTTTCAGTCTGGTGTTTTTACTTTTGTTAAATAATCCTCAACTGGGCTTCTCTCTCTCATTTCTACACGAGGTGATTTAAACAGTGAAACTAATACCTAATGAATGTTTTGAATGCAATGCACATGTGCAAGCAGTCGTAATTCATTATTTCCATTACCACAGTGATACTTATCTGTACCTGTGCGAAGCCCAGTTGGGGTGCATGAACGGTGCTGGAACGTTGTTCTCCAGCTGGATGATGGTGAGTCTCAGTGTAGAGATAGTCAGAACCTTAGAGCCATGAATGGAGCCGTTCCACTTAAATTCTCCTGCTGGTGTCATGCAGAACTTGTGGGAGAGATGCCGCCTCTTGTCATGGTCCTGATGAAAACAAATAGGTTTTAGTCAGAGTCTGAAGGAATGGGGACATTTCACTGTCAACTTCCTTTAGGTATTCTTCTCAGTACCAATAAATGTGTATCCATCAGACCTGGATATCTTCATAATAATGTAAGAAACACTTGCAAACACAATAGAGTATTTATGAGCATTGAAATGGCAAAAACAAGTCGCTGTGTTACTTGCCTCTCTGTGCTGGTGCTTGTTGAGGGCCACAGCATTGGAGCTGTACTGGTTATGATAGACACGGTATTTCCCCTCCTGGCCAAGTTTGAAGTATTGGCAGATAGTTCCCTTCATCACCACGTCCTTGCTGTTACGTGTGCTGACACGGGTGACATCACCCTGTGCATTTACTACTAGTACCTGAAGAGGTGGGATGAAAAAAGATATGAGTGAATATTCTTATTACAGACAATGACACTGCAGCCTTGAAAAGTAACTAACTCATCGCCTAAATCAGTTAAATCTCCACTTTTCCATTCATTGTCTGAAAGAGCAAAATCATTATCATCCACAGATCTCCTCACCTCTTTGCCCTCTTTGAAGCCCTTGTTGGCTTCGTGAACAGCAGCAGCCACCTGCTGGCTCTTCATCTGGCTAAGCTTGCTTTCTGGGTTCCTCAGCCGGGTAACCATGCGAGTAGCTGCAGACCTCTTACTGCTGAGACCTGTCCCCTCACCATTGGCCGAGTCCCTAATGTCCCCTGGAAACACAGTGCTCGTTTCAGTTAACAGAAACACAGACACCACACATGGTGTGCAATGATCATTAAAAGCGTTACCCTCGTGATAATGGTTACATAAATAATAGCCGTAATGTGTTTAAAACTGGATAAAACTACCATGTCAAATGTATTACTGTGTAAGATGTAACTATGAGGTCTTTGTTTTGTCAGACCTGTGTCATCAAAGCTGGCCAGGGATGACTGGGAGGACTTGTCAGCCAGGTCCGGAGGTTCAGGACCTCTGGGAGGGACCCCAGCTCCTGTGCTGCTGTTACTGTTCTCTTCACTGGTCTGGGAGGGCTGGCTCAGACTGGGGACGCCTTCTCCACTGACAGGGACAGAATCTGATGATGGGGTTTCTGCAATCAGACAGAAAATCACAGAGTATAGACTGTTAGATAAACAAACTTGCTTTGATTGTATTGCTTTTGCTGTCATCAGTGAGCATCTGAAACATCTTTCATGCTTCATTTACGTGTTGCAGCAAAGCACAGGTTTTAGCCTTGACTGAAACAAACAACAAACAAGACAAACTGTATCAACAAAGCTGTCAGCAATGGCCAGTAAACACAAGGTTCTGCACAAGTAGAAGGTCATTCATGAAGACAGAAACTTTCTTGTTATAGTTCTGACATAGTTAAGGCCATAGCTCCCTCTACTGATTAGTTATGTGTAATGCATGCACCAAATAACCAGTTCAAATAGAGGGATGGGTCCCTTGAAAGCAATGTGTGGCCAGTCCAGGCATGACTACAACATGGCTTGTGCACGCACAGCCACACTGACCACAACAACAAATGTTGAAGCTCTGTAATTATTAAGGATGAATATGTGCAAATAATCACTAAACAATTTTCAACAGAAGCACCAGCTAAGCATACAGCCATCAATAAGAGGTCCTGATTACAAGCAAGCAGCAGAAGAAAAGCTTTTTGTAAGAATTCAGTGGCAAAGCTGTCCCCAGTTGACTGAGGCTCGCATCTAGCACTTGCTGATTGCAGTGACAATGGTATCTGATTGCAAATCAATCGATGCAATCAAGTTCTCAGCTACTGGAAGAAAAAGAGGGGAAGAGGAATGAAGAGTTCAAGTATAAAATGGCTGCAAGTGTGTTCAAAAGCTGAAGCCAGGTTTCAAGAAATAAAAATTGGAATACTGAACACAAATCCCAGCAGGTGGAGCGGGAGCCACATGCAAAGATGCATGCTAAGCAATGGTCGGGAGGAACACCGAAGCCCCAGGGGGCATATTGCGAAACAAACAAGTCACTGGTGAATAGGGGTATGAGATTCATTCCACAGTTGTTGCAGACTGTGACAGCAAAGCACATCGCTTAGCTTAATGAGATCAGCCTCACTCTGAAATGTCCTTGTATACCTTTGGTGTTGTTAGAGACCTCCATATGGGAACATCCCTCTATCACAGCCTCCACGGCAGAGGCCGGGGGCTTTGGAGCCTCACTGGCCAGGCTATAACTTGCGGTGGTGGGGATGACTTGTGTTGGAGCAGACGTCGCCAGAAGTATAGGTCCGTCTGAGATGCTACTGCCACTACAGCCTGCTTGGCCAGTGGGTGGAGATTCAACAACTACAGATGAATAGCAGCAATGTTGTAATGTTTTTTGTTTGTTTTGTTTATAATGCATACATCATTTGAAGACAATGAAAAGAAGCAGCGATGGGCTGACAAATATGGTCAAATCATGAATCTTAAAAAAAACATCAATTGAAAAAGAAATCATTTAAATGAGTTAGTGTTATTTACTCTATACTACTTTTAAAAACATCTGGTGTTACATACATTTACTTTTTAAGAGGATGCATTCATGCATTTCTATTCATTATGATCTCAAGATTAATTAGACGCTGCTTACCAAAGTCATTAGCAATTTCTTCTCCTGCAATAAATGTTTATTATTCTGTGTTAAGATCTCTTTATTACACTGGACAATACATCTAGCAAGACACACATTCATTAACATATGTGTGGGTGCCAAAGTTGACCCTTGAAAAAAACCTCATAATTTCTAATTGGTCTAAGAGCCAAACAACGGCGCAATTGATTCTTCAATCAATAACTAATTACACCATTGTGATGTCCTTTTTTCCAAGGATGAAAAACAGAATAGAGAGGAGGCCGCGAACCCCAGAGAAACAGCTTTTCAGGCCAGAATTTGCTACTATTTTTATGCTACTATTGCCATCACTCTGAGCTACACATCTGGTCGTGTTTTTCAGAATACTTTGTGAAAGATAAAAATCATAATCACCTTCTGTTTTGACGCCATCCTTTATCTCTTCTGTCTCCTCTTCCTTTGTCTCCTCCTCCTTTGTCAAAGCTTTGACTTTGCCCTCCTGCTGCCCCTCGTCCTTCAAATTGGCATCCTCGTCTTCCTTCTCCACATCCACCTCCTTCTTCTCCTGTTCCAGCCGTGCTTTCTGGGCCTCCTCAGCAGCCCGTCTCTTCACCTCCTCCAGCTCCTCTTCCTTCTTAGCTCGCAACCGCTCCAGTATCTCCTCTGGACAAAGGAGGAAGACGTGAACAAAGGACAAAAGTTGCAAGACACAAGAAACGAAGAGCTAAATATGAAGATACACGCTACAAAAACACATCAAAAGCCAGAACAAGGTTGAATTAAACAGTCAGTTGTGGAGGAAAACTAGAACAACAGCATCTGACTAAAATTCAGTGTTATCAAGTCCTCAGGTAAAAAAAAAAGATAACTTGGGAACTAAACCAAAATGAACACTAACAGAAAAGAGAAAGAGTGTGCGTCTTCCGAGGCCGCATTATGACAAGCTTGAACATTCTTTTTAAACCTGAAACTAGGAGAAGACACGGGACTTCTTCTTTTATACTTCTCAAATTGTGTCTGTTCACAGGATTTACATTACATGATTTGCATACGAAACGTGTGAAAATGTAAACATGTTGACTGGAAACAATTCAAATCCTGAAGTGCTGTAAAACATGAGCATAAAGTTAGATTCTAGTGCGATCAGAGAGCACAATGGCACCAGGCTGTTTTAGACTGAACACCTGTTAATGTGCAGCAGCAGTGATACTTTTAACACCATTACAGATTTAACATGAATGCTAATTAATTTCAATCTGTTTATGACAATATTGTGTGCATCTAAGTAGTTGATTTGGTCAAGCTGTTTTTGTTTAATGTGTGTCTTGATGTGATTGCATGTGTACGTTACTCCAGACATCATAATCTGTGTTCAGTCTGCCTCACCCAAATAGGAAATCTGACAGCAAGCAAAACCAAATAGTAAAGTATGCAAATGCTGAGGTTTTCCTCTTATTGACATACAAAACAGGAAACACGAGCTTGTGTGTTCAATTATGTCTATTCTTTGTCTTTTAACAACGCTGAATGATAAATGCAGAGGGAGGTCTGATACATTCACCATCTCCTGGCTGGGTATGACACTTGCAAAGTGAAGAATAGCACTGGGTGACAGAATAATCAGTTTCACACCCAGTCGGATGACAAAAAAAAAAAGTCAGTGAAGTGGTTATGTACAAAAACGGAGTTAAAAGAAATGAATCTAAAAGCCTCTATGCACCATTTGTTATTTTTCTCTAATGGATTTGTTGTCGAAACAGCTGCCAAATACACTAACCCCAAAAGTAATGAGGGGATGCGCTTTTCTGTAGGTCACTATCTTGACCAATGAATCACTTGTGTATCTTCTGCTTTACATGTATATCCTTAGACTTTTCAGAATATGCTGGTCTAGCTGGTAAAAATCTCTGGAAAAAAAATAAAACAGGAATGAATCTGCTGCTGCCTGTTTTAAAACGTTTGACAAAAGCTGCATTTATTCTTTCAAGTGGCATACATTTTATATACCTGCGTTATCCGCATCCTAAAATAGAGCCAAAGTCTCTTGTAAGTGAGAACATTCAACATCAACGAGCAGATGCTTGTTAGAAGTGATAATTTCCATTCAAGCTGTTGTATCAAAAACAGCCAGCAGCACCACTTAAAGTTAATTGTTGTGAACTTCCACTGAATGCTCTAGACATGGTTTGCTCACAGGTGAATAGTTTTCACCAACACAGCGAGAAAAAAAAAAAACATACTCATGGATTCGGTGGACGGCCTACAGGCAGAAAGGACGGGATGAGGGACTGAAGGGAAGCTCAAGTGCTGGATACTGGCCAAACTGGGACCAGAGTATGGTTACATAATAGCTGGGTTGATTCCTATGGCCCAGCCTTCTATGACTGGGTGGCATTCATGAGTATCGGGGGAGAAAGCAGGCAGAGGAATGGGAAACGAAAGATAGAAAGAGAAGAAAAAATGACTCTGGGCTTAAAGAGAGCCTTCTTCCCCTGTCGGCCATGACTCAATTCAGCAACAAAAAGATTCTCAGATTCTCTGAAAAGTGGTTAATTTTATTACCATTCGAGGCAGCAAGGAAACACTTGTTGCTGCCACGGGCCTTGTTGGTTAAGTCCTCAGTGATATCCATATGCGCATGCACCTCATCCCGTATCTCCTCAAGCGCTGCATACAGGTCGGCCTCCCAGTACTCCTTATCCAAACAGTCTATGAGCTCAGCTAGCTGGACCTGAGATGAACAGAGTTATAGAAGAGTTCAGTACAAGATAAACTCGCTGCTATGGCAGCTGACTGCCAAAAACATTTAGTTCAGATGCATTTTGCTAATTAAAATAAAAGTGCAGGATTGTGACACATTAGTATAATCAGTAAAAAAATGAAGGACAGAGATTTTTTTTTTTAAACAAATAATTCAATATTATTGCATGAAGAGTCTAGAGAAAATGATGAGTTGCATTTACCTTGGTGCTGTAGTACCAGATGGCTTTGTCCTCCTGCTCACCGTCCTCCTCACTGTAGGGGAGACAGAAGAGGAAGAGGCAGGATAAAGAAGGAAAAAAAAGTTAAAAACAGGACACAAACAGGAAAAGGTAAACAGAACTGGAGGATACATGCTCTACATATGCTTGCTTTCTATATGCCGTTGTGTGCCTCACCTCTATTTGTTTGCCTTTCGTCTCACATCTAACTTATGTCCAAATCAAAAACACACTCTTCACACTGACGTCAATTTATATGTATTGCTGATGACACACAAAAATGCACTGAATTAATCAGAGGCAACGGGGCATCTGTCATGTTAGCAAATACTCTTTGAAGCATTTCAAGTACTACACTATCATTTTGTCCGATAAATTCTTCTTCTATACAAATGTTGTAGTCACACAGTCGGCTCTCTTGGTCTCTTGGCAACAATTTCCAAATGACAGCTGATTTTAGGGGTCAGGAGTGTTTTCTGAGAGCATTTATACTTAAATCTGTTTAAATGTTTCCCAAAACTCAACTTCAGCGCTTGTGCACATGGTTGGCTGTCTTTGAAATGTTGGCTGTCCATGGTGCTGAAGAGAATTATCAACTGATTATAAAGTTACTGGTGGTAATTATCTGTCTGTAAGAAATGTAAATTAAAGACAAAGCATACATTAAACAGTTCATTTACACTTTATATTCTGAGTGTAAACTATTTAAAATATATATATAATAATTTATTGCAAAATATGACAGGATCATATATATATCAATATAATTTAGTGATGATGATCAACAATAATATTATTATAAAATTATGGAAATATTCTGGAATTTGAATAATTTGTGAGAGATCAGCTCTCCCTTCATATCGTGAAAATGTGGGTACCTGTAGGGTACAGCAGGTGAACCATGCTGATTAGCAGGAAGCCTAAGCTTCTGCAAGGTTCAGCACAATAAGAAATATTGTCTATGACACTTGAGTTTATGTAGCAGCAACTATAGAGTGGAATATATGACAGCTTTACTCTGCATGCTCTATGCTGAGGGGCTGTGAAGCCCGGAGCTGTGTAACAGTAGTGTCTATTCAGCATCCGTTACTTGAGGCACACACAGACACACACACGTCTTACTTCTGTGCACATCATTCACGGCACGTACATCCAGCCACAAACTTTCCTCTGTGCACACTACTTGTATGCACACACACACACACACACACACACACACACAGACTGAGGGGAGAGTGAAGATCAGCACCTGCTTGGGAACAATTTGTAGAACAGGACAAGGCAAAAAAAAGGCAGCGAGAGGGAGTGAAATGCAGCCATGACAACCTTCAGGCCACCACACGTCTTAAATCTTACATTGTTCAGGTGATCTATGCATTATGTAGCAGACCTTCTGCTGCTGCTGACCCAGCACACACACACACAGACACACCATCTGTGACTGCTCAATAGCAAGATAATTTGCTAACGTATGGGACCAATACTGCTGATGGTCAGGTTATGTTAAATCCTATGGATGGATGCAGTTATTTTGGGTTTATTAAACAGCAGGTCCAACTACAGCACCGATCTGTACTCATGTGCGAGACCCTGGGCTTGTGGTAAGCTTAACTTTGCTCATTACTTTTTGTCACTGGGAATAAAATGGTCCAGCAGTAACAAAACGCACAATTCTTTACACATTCGGCCCCATCGTAGTATGATACATAGCATATAAAAGTTGTTTACTTTATCTCAAACCTTGGTGAAGTACTGCTCTATGTTTTTAAAACTGACAGTTCATTTGTAGTCCATTTGATGGGTCGCCGCAAGTCACTCAGCCCAGCTTCATGACACCTCTGCTGACCAGGGTTGAGCTTTAACGTTGCACCAGGTGGACACAGCCTGGCTTTTAACGCCAGACACATTTTTGGAGATGGAATTTTAATTCAGTGGCATTTACAGTTACAAGCAATCCAGTGGAGAAACAGTAATGTGTATATAGGTTCAAACGTGAGTCTCTGTAATGTTCAGGGATTAACCTGTGACGCCATTCTCATAGGGGTCAAATACAGGTTGCTCAATGTGGGTCTCCTACTTTAAAAGGGGTGTTATTAATGCCTTGGATTAGCGAGGAATAAAGAGCAGGTGTAAAGCCAACCACACAAAGAGCTTCACGGACATTGTAAAAGTGTATCTAAAGAAGATCACAAATCTTGTCTCACGCTTTCCAATCTCAAGATATGTGGCCGGGAGAAAGTCAACTCACACATACTGATGGTACATCAGCTGCACAGGCTGCAGCTACAATATTGAATCAGAAGAAATTACATTGCTGGAATGTGAGGAAAGGAAATTACAGGATGATTGGTCATATCTCTCTTCCTCATGGTGCTGTACATGCAGATGGTTTGTGACATCCGTGAAAACTCACAAGTTTGCCATGACACCAAATTGTGTGATAACTTTTGAGTGTGCTATTTTAGAGCACACCTCTTTTCCACTAATTTCTCTCACAACCAAATATTCCCTTCTGATCTCTGACAATATAAAATCATGGAAATTCGGGCAGCATTGGTGTGTAGTGTACTCCAATCATGAAATAAAGCCTCGGGAAACTAATTTAAATGTAACAGGCCATGATTGTGAATAAAGACTAAATAAAAATGTTTCATGGAGTCAGCTGTAGCCATGTGTTAATGTGCTTTTTGCAGATTTTAGTACATTTTAACAAAAAAGGCTTATTAATGTGTAAGAGTCACTGACCTCTCTACTTATGATTCTGTTGCAAGCTGGCACATAAATTAAACATAATAAACTTACACGACAACGCGGCGATTAAGGAACCAGTATTTCCGATGTTGTCGGTCAAAGCCGACTGGCAGTTGTCGAATAAATGGTTTGCTCCTCTGTGCTTCGGGGATGCAGTCCGACACACCGGGTACCTTGTGTGCTACACACACCTCACACTGCCACTCGTCCTCCGGCACTTCCTGCAATGGCGGCTTCACACACTCCAGATGGTAAACGGCCGAACATGTCTCACAGCACAGCAGGTCACCAAGGCGATGGCATACCCTGCAATGGTCGTCGTAGGCAACCACCCCTTCTGACATTAGCTCCTCCCGGGCGATGTTGGTCGCCAGAAACTGGTCCACCAAAAACTGGAGAACTTTGACTTTGCTCTCCAACGGTTCATAGGGATAATCCTCACCCTCCTGGAAAGGAAGAATGTGTCGGTACTCCGGGTCACTCTCACAGTATGCCCGTACCACCTCTGGCCAGGTCATACCATCCACAAAATACAGAGTGGAGTTGACAGAGTCCTTCACGTCAGCGGGACCAAATGTGGTGTTGGAAGTGTCCTCCTCTCTGAGAATAGCTTTAAGCAGGGAGATGTGGGTCTCTGCCAGCAGTGTGCATTGCTCCTGGCTGGCCAACGCTGCACAGAAATCCTCAAAGCGGAACGGTGAGAGCCGCAGAACTGAGCCAAAGTTACGGAGGACTTCGTAGACGGCAGACACATTGAGGAGCTGTGAGGTAGAAACCAGGAGGTCCTCAGAAGACTTGGGAAGCTCAAGCGGAGGAATGTCATTTGCTTCGAGGATCGGAGACCGTGGTTGCAACGCCCGACTCTTTCTCCGGCCTGCAAGAAGTGAAAAGAAAAGAGGCAGGAGAGAGAAGAAGAGCAAATGTGTATATAAACCACAACAAACAGTGTTCTACCTGTCTACTCTTCATAATAAATGCAAGTTAACAGGCAGTAAGCCTGGAAAGTATTTGAAATGCAGATATTTAAAAAGACCTTTGTTGCTTTGGGTCACTAGAAAATTTCCAAACATGACAACTCTGTGCATCACTGTACACCACATTGAACTAAACTACATACCTTATGTTTACCATTAGTCAATGGAACCTACAGCCTAAATTTATTAACATCCTTATGTCTCAGTGGAGTTTACGCTCTCATTTTGCAGTAGTACAGTGCCTATAAGAACGGTGGGAATTCCTCAAGTTCAAAATTGTGTTTGAATAAAAAAAAAAGAAAAGAAAAAAAGATACAATAACAATATGGAAATGGGATACCCTATTCAAATACTACATAGGGCTAATGAAACGTCTAATTGTGGGGAATCACAAGTGGGTGCTAATGGGAATGTGTTTATTTATAATACAGTGTGACACTGGAGAAGTTACATTCTTAAAAAGGGCAAACAAGCACATTCTTCTCTCAAGACAATAAGTGAAACCCACTTGATTTATAGGCCTGCCTCCCCCTCCTCTACTGTACATGCAGGTGGTGCAGCTTATATATTGTACCTATATACAGTATTCCCTCTGAATTATGTTTCACAGTAATGTGGAATAAGCTTGCATTTATGGTAATCTTAATGGGTCACTACGGGTCATTCCTCCTGGCCTCGTGACACTGCTCCTGACTAGTG
The DNA here is from genome assembly GCF_000972845.2 of Larimichthys crocea. NCBI lineage: Eukaryota > Metazoa > Chordata > Actinopteri > Sciaenidae > Larimichthys > Larimichthys crocea. Next base: position 11,010,024 of record NC_040020.1, read on the forward strand.
TTAAATGCTTACCTGCTGGAAGAAACATTTCTATAATGACTGCAGGATTAGCGCACTGTTACTACGATTACTATATCCTCGGTGTGCTCCTATTGTCATCGTGTCCTCAATCTCAGGAGATACCGTAACACTGTTGTAGAGTGAAGGTTGCTGCATTAACTTTTCATAAGCAGGCCAAATAAACAATTCTTTTGAAATTGCACCACTTCATCCACACTGTCTGCCATTTTGTATCATGTAGCACCGCAGCAACCACTTATAAACTGGACTCCCTAACAGTTTGGCAAATATATTTGTATTAACTTTAATATAATTCTGTGGTTTATCGTTGAAACAGAGAAACAGTGACGGGACTACAGCAGCGGAACGTTCTGCTTCACAAATTGTGACAGCCAAAGAATCGCAGATTTAATACTCAGCATCAAACAAGAGTGGAGTGTGCGCGATGTGTTTGAAAACAGCAGAAATATGTGCGCCTGTTTGTCCATGACAGCATAGCACTGTAATATCTGTCTGTCACCATTGTGAAAGACCCCCCCTCACACTCAGCTGCACAATGCTGCCATGTTCACATGTCTTCAGAGAAAGGAGGGAACCCGGCCACTGGAGGTTCAGAGGTAAGTGAGTAATCCGTTAAATTGCATCTAAGCCTGGGCAGTGAGTGTGGTTAATTGTTATGGGAAATACAATCTAAATTCAAATGTTTCATTCCAAAGAACATTTCTGTGTCAAAATGTACTTCACCAAGTAAAGACAAAGGTTTCGATGTCTCTTTTTGTTGAATAAGATACTAAACTGCACAAAACACCAAACTCTGGTTTACCCTTACAACTTACTTTTCTAATCCTGATCTAGAATTACCTCCAGTGGCCTGCACAGTGCATTACTCAGTGCATAACTTTACATAAAACATTTTTTGCAAAACAACATTATTAAGATGACTGTCCACAAGTGGGGACGTGGTGGATGTAATTTGCTCACCTGATAAACATACGGGTGGTTACTATGGTAACGGGGCACCACGTAATATTGTGAGTGAGTTTGTGTTTGCAACAAGTGAAGAAAAAAAAAAGAGCGCCTCACTTCAAAACAAAGGCCTGTCAAACTCATTTCAGCGGCATTATGCAACTAAAATATGTCTTCTGAAATTGAGTTTGAAATATGTGACTGTGTGTGATTTCTTTTTAAATGGATTTATTATTTATTGGACAGGTAATACTTTCATCTAAGTGCTACAGCTTTAGTAAAAAGTCTAACTATAAACTGTTAATCCGAGGCCAATGAGAAACAATGTTTACAAACTACGTGTTTTGGTGGCGCGTAGCTCACGTAGTAGAAACTGCCCTTACTATGTTTTTACATACATCTGAAGCTGAATGAATGAAATGAATGGAAAAGTGGCAAACGCAGTGCATACGTCTTGTTCCTCCGTGAGTATAAACGTGCGTGAAAACGTCCGGTTAAAAACATGAATAAACTCGTCACTGTAAATTGACAACAACAAAAAAAAATGTGCTGATCCGACAAAAGTAAAAAAAAAAAAAAAAAAAAAACATGAGAGCCGGTTGAAGCGTGGAGCGGATCTGCAAGCCAGCAGCGAGCCGAGCACACGGTAAACAAAGGCCTGTTTCTGAGTGCAAGCTCCATTTTGAACAATGCGGCTTGGTTTCTGTACTGTGCTAAAAATAAAATGCACACTTTAAGTAATGCAAACTTGCTTTCCTAAAGTGCGTGCACTTGCAAACGAACGTACCTGGGGTGCTACCGAGCGTGCTGTGGCTCCGAAAACTACTCTCGGTACAGTAGCTGGCATCATCATCATCTGGTAGTTCCTCCAGATAGTCAGAGTCGTTTCCCAAGGCCTCCTCTTCTTCAAGATCCGACGAAGGGTTGTCGTTCAGGAGTTCATCATCGTCTGACCTGTAGCTGAAATTATCATCCTCCTCGTCGCTGTTGTCGTCGTAGACCACCTTGGTTTGAGGCCGCCTCACTCCGCCTCTGCTGCCGCGGCCGCCTCTCGACCCTCTGCCTCTCCCTCTGCTTCCTCTGCCCCGCGATCCCGCGGCCGTCGCCGTGGTGGAGGCTCCAACTTTCCTGCGGCCCCGGGACGAATGAAAGTTCTCTCGCCCGGAGATTTCTGTATCCACCTCCGCAGAGCCAGTGCCGCAAAGCCCGCCACTCCCCCCTCGTCCCCGACCCCGTCCTCTGCCTCTTCCCCGTCCACGCATCCCTCTGCTCCTGCCTCCCCGAGAGCCGCGGACTGGCCCGGGTGAACCTTCCCGCATCACGGCTGCTTGTTTGGGCGGCCTTCCTCTTCTCCCCCTCATTGTAGGAGAGAGTATCTTCTGTTCCGCTTCAATCTCGCTGCTTCAATAAGCCACGCACACCGGAGAAAAGCGGGGGAGAAAAAAACCAACAGGTCTGGCGACCGTTCCCGATAAGTCCCCACCAAGCCCCGGTCTCAATTTCAGGGCGGAAAGCTCAAACTGAATGGCCGGTGTCCCGCTCTGAGTCGCTTGAAGACGCCATTTTTCTTCTCAGCTCCGTTGAAAACACAGCAGGCCCCAGAGCTGCGTCAAGCTCGCGACGGACACCAGCGACTGTACCGGAAGCAGAGCGCCATTTCCTTCAAAGTAAAAGCAAAACATCGTAAACGATTAAACAATTGTTCAATAAAGCGGTGTCCAGAACGCAACAAAAGTACAAAGTCCGATTAAATTCACTGCCAGTTTTCTATATGTCAGCTTGTGTTATTAAAAGAATCTTTAAACGTTTTCGTTTTAATTAGTTCGCTGTAACAAAACCGGAAGTGCGGTGTTGTCCTCTGGCTTGACACTAGCAGGCTTGAGTGGATGCGAGGTCACGTGACCCGCTATTCTACAATAGACGCAATTGCCGTGCTAGTTCATAAAATTAGTTATCCGCGCGAACGCTGTCCGCCAATACTACTTTATTAGGAGTTGGCTGCTGCTGGCGGATGGTTTTAATCACAGGTGGATCAAGTGTATTCAGTCAGACACCATCGTGCATGTCGGCCCTGTCTCCATCGTCGTCACAAGCGAAGACAGGCGAGAAGATAAGCATACATCCGACAGAGAGCTCTATTACATGAGCCTATAAGTCCCAATGAAAGTTAACGCTACACATTTTCATGTTTGACATTACAGGAATGTGGAAACACCTGCAATGGATTTCTCAAACGAATGCATTTCATATAACTTAATAAAATACGTCTTATTTAGTAGGCTACACGGCGTAAAAAAATACTGCGGTCAAGTGAGCCTTCGTTCGTCTTTTCGTGGTCAAATCAGCCGCACCAAAAATTCAAGTGCGCCCGTATTACAGAATGTATGGAAAATGCAGGTGGTCCATGATACGGAGCGTTTTCAAAATAAAACGGCAGTAAAAACAGACATGCCAAGCTGATTTTCAGACATTAGGCCACATAGTCTAGAAGCTATTGAACTTAAATGCTAATATTTTCTTATGAAAAGGCGTGATGCTTTCATGCTAATTTTGGATGACATTTTGCACCCCAAGACTACGTTTGCTACTCACTGACTTAATATCAAACATTTTGCATGTATCATTTGAGAGGAATTCAGCCTCTGAAAAAAGTTCCTTTTCTGCATTGAAAAAGTGCAATATGCGTGATATTTACACCACTGTAAAATCTCTTTGATCCATAATTTCTGACAAAGGTTCATACACTTGATCTCAGGACCATCCTGACTGTTGAGAAATTCAGCTTCAAAGTTCACATTTTTGCTTGAAGGGAGGATATTATTACTTTTTTTTTTATATATCAGTTTTGTTTATTTGTTCAAAACAAGATTGAAGCTGAACAAATGAAGAGGTTTACACTCCAAACACAGGAAAAACTAAAGCAGCTGAAAACTGAAAACATCATTACAAACCCTCCATGTCTCAGCTCTACATTTGGGAAACAAATAACATCATTCACTAGTAAAATGTGGATACGTGAGCAGGAAGTGAATAGACTGTAGATATAGTCTTCTGAGATCATTGTTGAAGTTGTTTATTCATTGTTTGCAAATAATACGATTCAAGTCACTACTCTCTGCCTGCTGAAGCATTGCCAAGTCCATGTTGATGCACTCCACATGGAACCACCTGCAACAGGTGTCACACTGAATCTTTAAAAGGGCAAATTAAGCTCATGCAAGAATAAACTTTAATATCTAGCCATGATGTACACCAGATAACCATGATCCCCAAAGTAATATTTTGGGATAATATTTGCTTCTTTGAAACACTTAATACAGATACAGTTTTTTTCATATTTGTAGCTCTTTCTCTAGATATGGTGATGGCTTCACAGTATGATATTTTGGTTGGATATTTTTGGTATCAACATTTTTTAGGAATTATGGGTCAAAGAGATTTTACAGTTAAGTAAATATTGCATATAATGCCTTTTTAATGCAAAAGAAAGAACTTTGAGACTGTATTTCTCAAAAATTATACAGTAAATATGCTTGATACTGAGTGATTGAACAGTCAGGATGGTCCTGAGATCAAGTGTATGAACCTTTGTCAGAAATTATGGGTCAAAGGGATTTTACAGTAGCGTAAATTTTGTGCATAATGCCTTTTTTCAATGCAAAAAAAGGAACTTTGAGGCTGAATTTCTCAAAAAATGATACAGTAAATATGCTTGATACTGAGTGAGTGAACAGTCAGTGTTCTGCCCTGAATATGTTTTATATGTTAAAAGACTCTAAGTGGCTAGATAACTTTCCCCGTCTCACTTCAAGGGAGAACATTAAACTAAGAGAACTTAGTGACCTGCTCATGGAGCTGCTCTCAGCTAAAGAAGATGGGTACTTACCTGGACTCAGTTACCTCGACACACCCATTGTTGAAAAGTTACCTCCAAATCCACAAGAAAAATGGCTGTCTATTGGGTCAAGATATAATAATATGGAGTTTGTTATCCCCCATTCTCTTTCTTTGCTGATTTTGTCAGTAGTGAGGCAAAGGCCAGAAATTATCCCAGTTTTGTCTTGATGAACAGCAGTCACACTCATTACCGTAATGAAGTCGCTGACAGAACGCAAGAAGTTACTGAAAGATCACAGACGATGTTTTAGGTGCTGCTCTGCTTCTCACTTGGCCAGAGAATGTCCTGTGGAGCTACTATATAAATGTAATGAGTGTGAGAGTGACTGACACTGTACAGCCATGCATCCAGACTCCAGCTTCTCACCAGCAGTGTCTGCAACTGAGTCAGACACAACAGCAAAACAACCCACCTCCAGAGATAACATCAAGGTGTACTGAACTGTGGAGAAGGCCTCACTGCACGTTTGCATGCAAAAATATGCTTGGTGCAAGATTCCCGCAAGGACAAAAAGAACGCTCAGTCAAGATGTATGCTATCCTTGACCAAAGCAATCGCTCACTGGCTAGAGCCGAGTTTTTCTAGCTCTTTGGTATCCAAAGCAGCCCTTCACCCTACCTGATGAGAACAAATCAATGGGCCCCACAATGCACCTTTTGCCCAGCGTTTGGATTTAGGCTGGGTGATAGTGGGGGAGGTCTGCATTGACAGTGCTCACAAACCTACAGTAGCTGTCTTTAAGACCAACGTCCTGCAGAATGGATGTCCATCTTATCTAACACCGTGTCAGAACACACATCCGCATTAAAGACACGGTGAGCTACGGCAGGCAGCACAGGCTCCACCCATCTGTCCAGCTGTCCTACTGTCAATGTGCCTGCTGAAGACAAACTAGGGCACGGCATGTTTATGAGAACAGAGAATGATGAAAAACCTGCTTTGTCTTTCGAAGATGAAACATTTCTGGAGCTTATGCAGAAGGAGCTCTGCAGAGATGAAAAGAACAGCTGGATCGGCCCACTACCATTCAGGTCACCCAGACCACGCCTTCCAAATAATCGTACTCAAGCCCTCTCCCGCCTCCACTCTTTGCAACATACACTGAACAAAAATCCTGAAATGAAAGAACAGTTTGTTACCTTTATGGAGAAGCTCTTTAAAAATGGACACGCTGAGGAAGCCCCACTCCTCCCCGAGAATGCAGAGTGCTGGTACTTACCCATTTTTGAGTGTATCACCCCCAAAAGCCGGGTCAGATACGGGTTGTATTTGAATCGAGAGCACAAGAAGGTAGCATCTCCCTCAACAACGTCTTACTTTCAGGCCCTGACTTGAACAGCTCCCTCCTTGGAGTACTGCTTAGGTTCAGAAAGGAGCTTGTTGCACTTACGCCTGTTATGTTGCATGAATGGGACACTGAGCTCCCTGCAGACAAGTTAGCAAGTGGGAAACATGGAGAGAATCATTTAAGGATTTCAGTAACCTCCGTATTCACTGCTTTTACATTCAGCGCTCTCTCACCACTGCCACATACACAGAGTTGTGTCTTTTCCGATGCTTCCAACTGGGCTATAGGGGCATTAGCTTACCTAAGAGTTGTCATGACGGACGGGTAGTGTAGAGTAGGCTTTGTGCTTGGAAAGGCAAAGTTAGCTCCTCAACCAGAGCCCACCATTCCTCGCCTTGAACTATGTGGAGCTGTGCTGGCAGCTGAGATGGCTGAACTGATTCTCGACGAGCTTGACCACAAGCTAGATGCAGTGAGATTCTACTCTGACAGCAAGGTTGTCCTCAGCTACATACATAATGACTCTTAAGCAATATTTTGTATATCGTGTTCACTGTACTGTGGACCAGCTCTATACCCTTAGTGCGGTTCTGGAGGGTGCATGGGAGTTCGCCCAACCAGTCTACATGTGCTTTGTGGACCTGGAGAAGGCGTTCGACCGTGTCCCTCGGGGAGTCCTGTGGGGGGTGCTCCGGGAGTATGGGGTTCCAGGCCCATTAACACGGGCTATCCGGTCCCTGTACTCTCGGTGCCAGAGCTTGGTCCGCATTGCTGGCAGTAAGTCGGACCTGTTTCCCATGAGAGTTGGAGTCCACCAGGGCTGCCCTTTGTCACCGGTTCTGTTCATAACCTTTATGGACAGAATTTCTAGGCGCAGCCAGGGCGTTGAGGGGCTGCGATTCGGTGGCCTCAGGATTGGGTCGCTGCTTTTTGCAGACGATCTAGTCCTGTTGGCTTCATCGGAGCGTGCCCTTCAGCTCTCTCTGGAGCAGTTTGCAGCCGAGTGCGAAGTGGCTGGGATGAGAATCAGCACCTCCAAATCCGAGGCCATGGTTCTCAGCCGGAAAAGGGTGGAGTGCAGTCTCCGGGTCAGGGACGAGATCCTGCCTCAAGTGGAGGAGTTTAAGTATCTCGGGGTCTTGTTCACGAGTGAGGGAAGGATGGAACGGGAGATCGACCGGTGGATCGGTGCGGCTTCTGCAGTGATGCGGACTCTGCACCGGTCCGTCATGGTGAAGAAGGAGCTGAGCCGAAAGGCAAAGCTCTCGATTTACCAGTCAATCTACGTTCATACCCTCACCTATGGTCACGAGCTTTGGGTAGTGACCGAAAGAATGAGATGGCGAATACAAGCGGCCAAAATGAGCTTCCTTCGCAGGGTGGCTGGGCTCTCCCTAAGAGATAGGGTGAGAAGCTCGGCCATCCGCAAGGAGCTCAGAGTAGAACTGCTGCTCCTCCGCATTGAGAGGAACCAGTTAAGGTGGCTCGGGCATCTTGTGAGGATGCCTCCTGGACGTCTCCCTGGTGAGATGTTCCGGGCACGTCCCTCCGGGAGGCAGCCCCGGGGAAGACCCAGGACACGCTGGAGAGACTACGTCTCTCGGCTGGCCTGGGAACGCCTTGGGGTCCCCCTGGGAGAGCTAGCAGAAGTGGCTGGGGAGAGGGAAGTCTGGGCTTCCCTGCTGAAGCTGCTGCCCCCGCGACCCGTATCTGGATAAGCGGGAGAAGACGGACGGTAAAGTTGTCTTGCGTATACGTGTTCACTGTATACGCAGGACAACTTTACCTCAACAGTGGCATTATGTGCCTACGGATCAAAACCCGGCTGATCTAGCCACCAGGTCTGTGCCAGCATCACAGCTCACCAACAGCATGTGGTTTATTGAACCAGAGTTCCTCCACAAACCACGTCTGGCTGAAGTGCATGGGTTCTTTAAGCTTGTGGATCCTGAAACAGACACAGATCTGAGACCTCAGCTTACCACCCTCGCTATTCACATAATTGAATATAAACTTACCTCTGGACATTTCCAACGCTTCTCCACTTGGGAGTCTTTGCTGAGGGCAGTTTCATTCTTGATCCACCAATCTCACTTATACAGGTCTGACTCGCAGACTACATGCAAAGGATGGCATCATTGCAACAAACCTCATACCCCAGAGGAGCTGGCAGCAGCCAAGCTGGCCATACTCAAGTCTGTCCAAAGGGACACTTATCCAGAAGAGTATGCTGCACTACAAGAGAGTAGAGCAATTTCAAGTTTAAGTCCAAACCCGAACCTTGATCCTTTCCCGTGTGATGGTCTCTTATGGATTGGGGGATGGCTGAGACATGCCTCAATAAATCCAGAGGAGAAAAGCCCAATCATTCTCCCAGAACAGAGTCATGTCACAACATTACTGTTGAATCATTACCACTAGGGATGCAAATTATCGTTTAATTCATTAATCGTTAGTTGATTGACCTTATCGATCGATTAACGATTAACTGATAAGTGGCTTTTTTCCTGTGAACATACATTTCTCACGGTCTCTTTAACATAAAGCAAAATATTGCTTATATACTGAATAAAACGTGCATGTTATATTCCTCAACTAATGTTTTATTGTACCAGTTGTGATACGGTACAGATATGGCATTTAACCAAAATAAATTCTGCACAGAAAATTGAAATACATAACAAAAATAATGGCTCACTGGTGCACTGGCTCACCTGTTGCATGTGAAACATTAAGCAACATAAAATATTTTTTAAAGCTATACAGTATGGGCCTAGCCTACACAATATTAAGCCTACATATAATTATCTGGTAAAATACTTGCATGAAAAACTTGAAACATTAGCAGCACCACTTATAATCTCCCTTGTTCTGAGAACAGTAACAGTAAGATTACTAGCCCTGGAAACTTACAGTAACATGTAGTACTGAACACAGTTTAAATCATCCCTGAGGAAGGTGACAGTAAAATTAGAGGGCCTCTAGAAAATTCCCGCAGAAATTTTGAGAGTGACGAGTGGGCTGTTGCCAGGGGTCTGTATTCAAACAGCACACCTCAAATAGTCATTTTTAACATGTTTATTTAGACACAGGAGCACATTAGCATGTTAGCAATTAGCATGTATTTAATTCTTAGTGGCTAATACTAATTGCTAGTGCGTCAGCACGTCAACGCGGCTGCAGGTTTTGAAGGTGGTATCTTAGCGAACTCGTAGAGCTGCTTGGTATCTTAGCGAACTCGTAGAGCTGCTGAACTTAAACGTAGTACCGCAGAGTTTACACTGAGCGTCTTTGTCATCATTACTTAGTTTGAAATGCTCCCATACTCCGTTTGGACCGCCTCATGTTTGCGTGCCGAGTCTCTGGCCGCGTTACGTTCAGGTTTTCAGATTAAGCAATGGCACCCTCAACTGGCGACACCATAACATTTCACTGAAAAAACTCCTGTGGGAAATGGCCCTAGATTCAGTTAACTTAATTAATTTAATTTAATCAATTAAATTATTTTCGACAATTAACCGATAGTCGATTAACTGTTTACATCCCTAATTACCACATAAAAGTGGAACACCAAGGGTGACAATTCACTGAAGGGTCAGTCAGGGCTGCAGGCCTGTGGATTGTTGCTGGCAAGAGGCTGATACCTGTGGATTGTTGCTGGCAAGAGGCTGATAAGTTCAGTCCTTCATCACTGTATTACCTGCCACAAGCTGAGAGGAAAACTTGGGGTACAAAAGATGGCTGATCTCCCTCCGGAGCATCTAAGCTTGTCACCACCATTCACATATGTGGGACTAGACGTTTTTGGGCCCTGGAATGTGGCCACCCAACGCACCAGAGGTGGTGCAACTCAGATGCATGAGCACTAGAGCTGTGCATGTGGAAGTCATAGAGTCTATGGATTCCACTAGAGCTGTGCATGTGGAAGTCATAGAGTCTATGGATTCAAAGGCAAAGGTTTTTTGCTTTGAGAGGGCCAGCAAAACAGCTGAGGTTGGATAGAGGCACAAACTTTGTTGGAGCCAGTTCTGAACTGGGGATGAGACCAGGTCATCCAAGTCAAACCAACACTTTAAGGTACCTACATGAGAACGGTTGTACATGGGTATTCAACCCTCCACATGCATCTCACTGGGGAGGAGTGTGGGACCAGATGATCAGTGTAACACGGAGGATACTTGACTCCATCATGCTGAATGTCTCAAAAATGACACAGTAAATATGCTTGATACTGAGTGAGTGAACAGTCAGGATGGTCCTGAGATCAAGTGTAAGAACCTTTGTCAGAAATTATGATCAAAGGGATTTTACAGTAGCGTAAATACTGCACATAATGCCTTTTTTCAATGCAAAAAAAGGAACTTTGAGGCTGAATGTTTGATACTAAGTCAGTGAGTAGTTAACATAGTCTTGAGGTGTAAAATGTCATCCATTGTCAAAAAATAGTATGAAAGCATCAAGCCTTTTGAGAATAAAATTAGCATTTTAGTTCAATAGCTTCTAGACTATGTGGCCTAATGTCCATGGGCGGACTGGGACAAAAAATCGGCCCTGGCATTTTGGACCAGAGTAGCCCACAACAACCCAGCACGTCGGCCCACCACGGTATTGCCAGTCCGTCCCTGCTAATGTCTGAAAATCAGCTTCGGATCACATTGGCATGTCTTTACTGCCTTGGAATAACGGACGTTTTATTTTGAAAATCGAATGTTTGCTGGCTCCGTATCATGGACTACCTGCTTTTGCCATACATTCTGTAGTACGGGCGCACTTGAAATTTTGGTGCGGCTGATTTGACCACGAAAAGACGAACGACTTACTTGACCGCAGTCTTATATTGGCCAGTAAACTGAAATACAACAAGACCGGTGATGAGATTCTTCATAATAAACCTGCACTGTTGTAACGATGTAAGACATTATTTAACCAGAGAGCAGCAAATGAGTGGTCCGAGACACCCCTCACTCTTGACTTTATTATATATCACCCCTTGGGCTTGACTTAATGAGTGAGAAACATTAGTTTCAGTCTTGTGTTTTATCCTTAGCAGTTAAGTTATTTCAAGAATACACACAAGACAGCCGAAACATATGTTCACCTGGTAGCGTTCGCCAGTCGAAACATAGCTATGCAATTTTTAATCGCTAACATTATCAGAAGAAAAATTTAACCGAAATAAATTCATATATTAGTTCGTTTATAATGGTATCCTGACACATATATGTCTGACTGTTGTCGTGGCCGAGTGGTTAAGGCGATGGACTAGAAATCCATTGGGGTCTCCCCGCGCAGGTTCGAATCCTGCCGACAACGAATCTTTATTTTTTTCCGATGGTAAATCGATGCAATGAACCAACACAGCGAGCTGTCGGTAGCCCACATAGCTAAACCAACGAGTTCGCAATAGCTATACGTAGCTAAATACGCCACAGTAGCATTTTAGCTCGTAGCCATCTATTCATTGGAAGCAAGTAATATAGTTTAAACATTTGCTAAATGTTGTTCCTGTGTTAATAGCGTTAACAACTTGTTAACCAAATACCTACATACTGTTGAACTGACTCTTAAGATTATATTTAGCTTAATTCTGAAGGCCCCCCTTGTAGATTTATTTTTCTTCATACCACTCATCTCATAACTCTCCCAGTAAAGTCAAAATGTCTTATAGTAGGTCAGCGGTGTGGGTGATTATTTTCAGTTACTGAATCAGGCCATGGGTGTGTTCCTGAGCAGCATGAGAGGAGTTGAACCACAGCTGCTGGTTAATGTTAAAAGTACTACACCGACTCAAACGTCGCTTGCACAAGAACCTATTAACAAATACAAATTACAATCACCTTTTGTTGTCCAAAGTGCAAGTTTCAGAAGTAATGACGAAAAGAAACAGTGACACGACTCAAAGTTTTCTCATCGTTATATATTTGTATTCAAAATAAAAGGATTTCCTGCAGAATACCTTGTACAAAGTCACAGCTGACGGATTCACAAATATTCAGTTGTGTTAGGACACATACAAAAAAAGAAAAACAGCCATTCACTCTCATGGTTAAATGTTCAAAAGCAGAGTCCCTTTATGAACTTTACAAACTACTGCCTTATTGTTGTATTAGCCAGCTTTTGCATGCATATTACAAACCCATTATTAATCAGTTTGGCATTTGAACAGACAGAATTGATGCAAACCATATCACCTGGTCAAAGACCATGAGCTTAATAAGTTTAAAACATGGTTTAAAGGCTAAATTACCTTTGTTTCATATACAGTAAAACTCTGATGGCTAGCATCTGTGCCAAAACACATTGAATATTATACCATTTGTAAGAAGTATACAACCTTGAAACCACTACAGGTAAAACGTAAGAGGACAATATGCTCAATGATTTATTAAAAGTATACACATTGTTCTAAAACAGCTCAATGACTTCGATGGAGTATTGTCCGACATCCTTATTCACTTTCATCTTATTGAGTTCTTGGAGGCTGCCCTCGATCTTCCCAAGCTCAGAAACAAGTCTCACCTGAGGACACAAAAAGGCATTTTTATTTATTTCTTTTCACAGAATATTTAACATTTAGCCAATTAAATAGCAGACAGAAGGGAGGACTGTTTATTACCTGGGATTTAACAAAGCTGTGTAGGTTCAGCAGTAAGCTTTTGGCCTCTGGAGTCATGACTAGCACTGTGAAATTGGCATCCAAGAGCAAGCATACCCAATCCATGATCTATAATCGAATGCAAGAGAAAAAAATGGAGTTAGTAATTTAATTATTTTCAAACTAGATTGACAAAACGGTTGCATTCCACTTCTTTTAACAGCTATTTTGTGATAAGCAATAGAAGTTGGAAACTTTTTCATGCTACCGCACATAGTTCAGGTCAAAATGTGACTGACAAACTGCCAGCAAAATACTTTTTTCTGCCCCCAGACTTGTCGCTTAATGCGCCCTGGTGTGACAGACAGTGTGTGGCCACCCTAATTATCTAGTTAAACACTGGTACAGACCTGAGTCAGACTCGGTGATCTCTGGCCGTGCCTGTGTGGGTAAGTATCTTGGGAAAACTTTTGGTAAAGGAACTGCAGGTACTGGAGGAAGAGCTGATTGGATGAGAAGGAAAATGGACATAGTAAACACAGGCTATTTAAGCATCCATTACAGTTAGTATTATTAAAAAAAAAATGTATAGAGTCAGCTGCTTTGAAAAATGAATGAGTGCTGGAAAAACTAATTGTTACTCACAACAACATGTTGAGAGCAAAGATCTTTTAGGTGTGGGAGGAGGAAAGTGTCACTGTACGCCGTCCGCAAGACCTCATTTCTGTGCAGCCTGAGTTAAGATCTTGTATCCCACATCATAATACACCAAAATGTTTGCAATTATGCCATTTGACTGCAATATTAAGCTTGTTACTGATATACGACACATAAGACAATGTAAAACAACAAAATGGTGAAAGAGAGCGTTGTTGTGTACTGAAAGGATACAGTAGAACAGCCTTATGTAATCCCACTGGACAGATTTGCTCTGGAGGAGTTGAGAGCTTCTCCTCGTCTTCTGCTCTGGTTTTAATGACAGTGCCACCTCCACTGAGGGCGTCCCCGCCACAGGAGGTAGGGCTGAAACCGTTCTGCAAGCCACCCTGGCCATGTTCCCTAGCGATCAGGGTTTCCATGAAGGCAACACTCTCAGGCTCCAGGCTCGCTTTCTCTGCATCGACGTCTGGCATACTGCAAGATGTCGAAGAACAAGGCTAATGAGCAGATTATTAAACTGCAAAAATCACTTTTATCAGATGAGTTCCAAACTCAAAATACAATTAAAAAACTATTAGTTTTACCTGATAAAGGCTTTGAGACAAGCACAGGTAACAGCTTCTGGGATGTCGGGGAAGAATTGCAAGCAGAGTTGACACAGAAAGTAATCCTTCCTCTCCAGGGCCAGGAGCACAAGGTCAGGACAAACACTGTTGAGGGCCATGATGGTAAATCGTCACATTTAACAGAAATAACACTTACCGATTTAATTAACTCTCTACCAGTATAAAGAAAATCAGTCAATTTATTAATGGTTTCTGCATCATTATGCAAACAAACTCAATTATAACATTTGCATTGAAATGCAGGTTCTAAGTACAGTAATACATTATGCAGACTGAAGGTGGATTAAATAGTTCTGAGAGTCAAGATTTGAACTGTTCTGTTAATCACCCATGAAAAATAATGTCTTACTGACCTGTGGGAGAGGGACTGGGTGTGCACTAGCTGTGCCAGGATGCTCGGGGTGTAGAAGGCTTGATCAGCCAGGCTCCGGGACACAAGGGTTGATGCTAGCTGCCCCACTGAGGGCTGCAAGTCCTGTATGTCTGCCCTGGAGATGAGCCCCTCCACCTCTTTATGGACCTCTTCAGCTGGTGCCTCCTGTACGAGAAAAGTAAAATATTTTGTTATTATAATATTCCTACATATTTCCAGTATTTATGATATGATTTATGATCAATAAAAAGTCCAAGATTTACCTTAATGAGCTCCAGAACTTGATCGATTGTTAAACTAGGTGCTGATTGGCTCTTACGGGTTGTTCTCTGCATGGAAAGAAGAATCAAGCCATATAAACACCATACCAGTGAGAGGAGCATTACTGAACCATCACTCTTCAGGTGGCACTACATTCAGACCCACAGTGAATTTACGGTTTACAAAGATTGTGCCACATCACACACAACTGATGCTTTTAATTGTGGGTACATGTTTATTCAGCAATGTCATACACTTGTGTTTGAGGAGAGACTTAAATATAATTCGAGTTATCTTAATAAATAAATCTAAAACGCAATACAGTAGCCATGTTTTGTTGCAATATTTTCCCAGAAATTACTCCAAATTACAATCAAACAGAGTCCTTTCTTATTAGTACTACTTGTTTTGTCATACACTGTTAGCCAGTTTAAGGCACAGTGCGTGGCACTGATGAATCACACCATCTTTCTGCCTACAAAAGGTCCTTTATTTTGCCTTACCGTCTTTCTGGTCTCCACTGTTCTCGAGGGTTGAGCTTTGTCTCCATGCAGAATGTTATTCCAAGATGGCACAGACGCCAGAGCTTTGGACTCTGTACGAGACAGAAAATAAACTGACTATCATCTCTACATTTCCAGTGTGTATGTTGACATAATACAGTAATGCAGCAACAGCATCAACACTATTTATTTATGTTCAATCAGTGCATTCAGACATAAAACATTTTAGTCAGATGTCATCTGTTGCAAAAAGTTACTATTCCTACAGTAGCAGTACTACTTGTTTTAGCTCACCTTCAGTCTTAGCCTGTCTTAGTTTTCCAAGAGCAGCGGCCAGGGAAGATTTGGGACACTCATATGGAATAACAGAGAGGGTTTTCCCATGTGGAATGAATAACTTGTTGGAATAAGTCCAGAGCTAAACCAGGGGAATAAAAGACAATTAATACAACCAGGAGTTAGCAGCACAAGTTGACAGATTAAGAGTGATAATATAGAAAACACAATTGGTCTATTTATGTGTCAGTTTTAAAGTTGTGAACTGCCATAAAGTTGTGAGGAGGGACAGAGAGCCCCATCACAGTGGAGAGCAGACACAATGTTCTACCAAAGTCATACAGTCCTCCATCAGCACCCAGCAGCTGGAAGGACAGGGAACCTTGGCCTGCAGTATTAATAAAAATGCGAGAAGCCTGAGTGGGTGGTTCGTGCATAGTTTTAACCTCAGCAGTACACACTGGTGAGTGTCCTGCATGAGCTCTTGGGCCCGGCCACAAACATGGCTAAAAATCATTAACATTTATTCATCCACTGATCATAAAACAGAAACATTAGGAAAGCTTAGCTTGGTGGTTTATTTGCGTTTAATACACCAAGCATTCCTACCTGTCCGTAGATTTTACCCGCCATCTCTTTTCCTGCCTGAAGTGTCTGGAAATTGGTATTCCAGATGCAGAGGAAGTCTGAAAAGAGCCATTCAAGAACAACACACTCACATCAGATACCTGAGTCACATAGCTTCACTCATCATTCTGTTTCATTATTTCTAGCCTCAGACTGTTAGCTTTGTAATTACTTTAGTTCTAATCATTTGAACCAATACATTTATTTTTACTTCTCAAACAGAAAATCCTGTTATTTCCTCACAGCACAAGATGTGCACACTAGTCAGTCATCGGACAAAAAAAAAAAAAAAAACACTATTGTATTAAGTGAAGCCTCCTAGCCCTGTGTTTTTTGTCATTTTTATTATTTAAAGTGTGAAAAGTTAATAAAATGTCTAACTGGCCAATAAGATCAGAAAATACTTTTCCAGTATGAACTTTTCATATTTAAAACATTTAGGACACAACTCCAGGGTTGTACATGCTGACATAACAATATGGCTTCCTGAAAGCCTTGTGGTGTATCCCAGATTGACTTAATTAAGATCCGTCGCGCTTCAAACGCGAGAACTCCCCAGTTTTATTGCCATGAAAACCATCTAGAAGCTCAGACTAATTGCATCTTAAAACCTTAAACAGATATGCCACGGCACACAACAAAGTGTGTCTCCTGCTGTGCTGCTGACAGCAAAGAGTCAATCACAGTGGGCTGACAGTCATCACTGCCTTCTGCTTCATGATTTTGAGACTGTAAAGGTTACAGCATGCAGTGCTGTTGCACAAAAGTGCATTGATTCAACTGACAAAATCTTCTCAACTGATGACTCCAATAATCGACTTTCATGAGGCAGCCGTAGTGTCAGCAGAGCACTATAAGCAGTGTAATTTAACAGCATTTACCTTTACCAACTCCAGCAGAGGGGTGTGGAACCCCGACAACAGCTACATGGGCTTCATCCAGGACCAAGGCTGATGCTGCCTCCAGCAGACCTTCACCGACAGCAAGACCCAACAGCAGGTTACGAGGCAGCGGAAGCGCTTGGGCCCCATCATCAGTCCCTGGGCTCCGTAGAGATACTACACTCTGGTAAACATGACCATTAGGGTCTGGATGGCAGGAAAATGAGACAAAGGGGTAAAAAGGTGGAAAAGATTAGAGAGAACTGAACAGAATTGACAACTATTAAACTTGTCTTGCATTTAACATCCTGCATTTGTGCTCCACATTGTATGGCTCCATTCATCTGAAACGATTAACCCTTTAAAAACCTCACAAAACAAAACTAGCCTGATGTTAAAAATGTTTTCAGGCTTACAGAGGTAAAGCAGCTGGATGTGTTTGTCCCTGTAGGAGGCAGAGAAGCTGAGCGGAGAAAGACCGGGCTCCTCTCTCTCCAGTCGGTACCTCTGTAGGGTGTTGGGATTCAGTCTCTGCAGGTAGAGGAAATTCTCTCCTTTCTGTGGGAAGACAGTGACAGCCATTACAGACAAAGAATCCTCTAGTCATACCGGCAACAAAGAGTTGATGCACAGCAAACAAGGACAGAAAGAATTATTTATTTGTTCAGTTCAGTTACCTGTTCAGTTGTGAAGATGACAAACTGTTGTGACTCTGCCGCTATGTTGGTGCTCCACCTGAAGACAAAAAGAATCATCAACAACACACTCATCAGACTGCAGCACAGTACAGCCAATCGGCTCATTTCAAGATTTTAACTTTCATTGTCTATATAAATGTGATGTGCAAATGTGCAAGTTGGCCCGTGAAGCTTAGTGATACTGACCTAATGGTCTCTTCTTGAGCCAGGACTTCCTCTATTGACTGCTGAGGAGCAGAAAGGAGAGAGTCCAAGAGTCTCACAGCTCCTCTCTGGAACAAAACCACAGGCTGCCCTCCAGGTACACAGTGGACCCTCCAGACATCTGATGACACCTGGAGAGGATAGGAATGAGAATTTGTCCTGTTTTAGTCACAAATCTATGGAGGAAACTATCAGATTAAGAGACATTCTAAATGGAAATCATCACTGTAGTTAGGAGGGGATTGTTGTAATACCTTGTTGTAAAATAAATGATAAATTTACCTATTGATTGGAACAGAAATAAAGGGTTACACCAACTTCCTTGTGACCAGAAGTCACATCATCAACTATCTTTTGAGTTGATTTGCAGCAAAATACTAAAATATTCATATAGTATGTCAAGCAATCAAGTAACTGACACGTTAAGCTTTCAGCAGTGAAATGGTATAAAATAAATGTCTTAATGTAGTTCAATAGTCACCATAAATGCATTTGAAGGGAGACTGTCCAACAGTGTGCACCATTATCCACAATAGTGTGATTCATCACATCTCACTCCTCTCTGTGACAAGAGGCTTTTCACCTCATCTTCAAAGTGTGACCATTTGGAACAAGGATCAAAATTTTCTGGCTACCCACATATAATGGTGAGTACACAACTTTTAAACATTTCTGGCTCTCACATCAGACTACACACATACACGTAAAAATCATTTCAAGCATATCAGGGCCGTAAACAGCCATGTTCACACTTACAGTTGCTTTGAAGGTTTTATCTAAGATTATGTCTTCTTCCTTCCAAACTCTGATCACCTTAAAAACAAAAACACAAACAGATGTTATTTGTGACTATGTCAGGCAGATATGTCTGAAAGTTCATTTAGAGACTACATTTGATGCATAAATAATAGATGGGGGGTCTTTTTTAGACATCACATAAAATTAGGGAGGCCAAACCTTTGAAAAAGGTATGATTGTGTAGGGAACTAGTAACCATCTGGACCAATTGCACATTGCCTAATGTAGACAATTTGGTGAGAGAATGAAATCGTGCAAAAGAAGGGTAAACTCACTACAATTTACAACTTGAAGAGCAACATTTTAGTCATGACTTTTTCAAATAATTCAGTGCTGCACATCTTTATTTGTAAAAAAAAAAGTTAAAGTATAGTTTGTATGTTTTAAATAAGAACTGATTTTTGACCAATTTCAGTCTGACAGTTTATAGACGGTGCTGTAAACAATGCAAGCGCCTCCTTTTTATAAACCTGTGTGTGCCTTTCTCCACCATGCCTCTACAGGAATGACTGTAAATGTCTACCTTGCCGTCGGTGACTGCCACATATTCTTTGGTTTGTGTGTTGTAGACAGCTGAACAGGTCAGGGTCTGTCCTTGTTTCACTGTCCAGCTGCTCAGCGGCTTCTGGTCTGAAACCTGTCAGAACAACAAAAAGAAGGTAAACTACAGAATAAAATAAAGAAGGTACAAAAGGTCTTAGATTAGATTCAGGGTTCCCACACCTTTTTCATGAACAAATTCAAGCACCTTCAAGCACCAGTTTTTCCATTTTTCCAGCACCTTTAAATAGGTAGCCTACTAGTTGTGTTTGCCATGATGGTCACGGGAAGTGCAGCGGTGCCACTGTATGGCATAATAATATGGGTCTAATTAGCATTATTTCATATGGTGGTAGATTGACTGTTTTGATTTTTAACTAATTGTGAATTGGCTTGTATTCTCAGCTTGTGAGCGGTGTATTGTGTAACTACCATAGCGCAATAACAGTGACAAATGCCTGAAGGGGGCTAAAGTATGTCTATCAGCAGACGAGTAATTTCTTTTCAGTGTGTGGAAACCTTTCACAGCAAGGACCATCACACAGACCCAATCCACACTTACTGCCCCTGTCCATTAACAAGATACATGCTAGTGCTGCTTGATGATCAACCAGTATGCTTTGCACCAGCCCCAGGAAGACAAAATACAGACAAGAGACACTCATGATTTACTGGAATGTAATGTAAAAATCCGCCTACATGTTTCGGCCAGCATGTTGGCAGTCTGTTTATTTTATATGTATGGCTGAGTGTGGGATCTCCATGCTGAAGATCACATTATCTGTCTATTTAAGTGTCAAGCTACGTGTTGAAATAAAGTGTGAACTGGTGAAGGACTGACATGTTTAAAGAATTCAAATTAACTTTACGAAAACACGAAAAGCATTTGCGCGCAACCACATATCCACTATTGAATTAATACAACTTTCCCCAAGCAGGGAATGTCAATTTCAGTTTTTTATTAACAAATAAAGTCTACTGTTATTTCTGGGCAGAACACCAAGCGAGTATGATAACTGAGTTCTGCATGTGAAGGCATCGGATCAAGCGCGTAGCCGTTTAGGAAACATTTTTGTTTTCTCTTGGTTTATTAAGATAGACATCACACAAATTTCAAGCATTTTCAAGCACTTCACAAAAAATTCAAGCATTTTCACAACCTTGAAAACACTGAATTGAAATTCAAGCATTTTCAAGGAATTCAAGCAGCCGTGGGAACCCTGTAGATTAGATATACTTTATTCATCCCATGAATTATATAAATAATAACTGCAAGGTATAAGTGAAATAAAATAGAAAAAAAATTGCAAAGAGGTCTTCCTTCACCTCTTTCTACAAAACAAACGATTGTTGAGTCCAACTCTGAAAGTTAACACTCACTGAAAAGCAGCTGAGTAAGTTATTTATGGCCAGGTATAATCGTTATAAATAAATAGGTGCATGCACGCTGAGCCCAGCCATTCAAAGCTATCACTGGTTAGCAAAATGTGTGTGATACAGTGGATTCAGCGAACACATGCCTGTTTTTGTAGCCTGTCATGATGTTTACTCGAACTCATGCGACCCTTACTTTACAACTTTAAGTGAAAACGAGGCGCTAGCACAGCTAAGCTTGTGTCCTGTGCGTCCTGGTGGTTTCTGTCACTGCTAAGAAGACCAGTCGAGGATGCCAGCACGAGTTGCACAGGTCTCACATATCAGCTGGCCCCGCTTCAAAGAGCCTCTCCTTTAAAAAACAAACGTTTAACGTTACCTTGTACAACGTGACAGATCTGGTCGAGTCGGTGACGACGACATGGTCGCTGTCTCTCTCCGTTTCGACCCCCTGAATGCCTGAGTTTGACAGAGTTTGAGCTGGAACAAGTCCGCACAACGTGTAGCCCTCATACAGCGCGGCCATGCTGGACGAGAAGAAAGTGGAGCTCGTGGGATCTCGCGAGAAAAGACGCACGTTTGTCAGCGGCGACCGGAAACACGAGACTGCTCACTGGTGCAGACTCTTGTTTTGTTCAGATGTTTGTTGTCATTTTATGCGACATGTGGTGCAGGACATGTAAGAAAGCGACAGACCAGCAGCAGTCACTGATGATTTGGGAGTTTAGGATTGTGTGAGACTGTCTGTCTGTGCTAGTTAGTTAGCCAGCCACGTCAAAATAAGCGGCTTAACCAGCTTTATCTTCAGCTGTCTAATTAGATAGCCATATTAAGTTTGCACAGTGTAACGAATCAGATTGCTATTGTACGCTATTCTTTTGGATTGTGTGTTGGCAATGCTTAGGATGAATTTAAGTTCATTGTATATGCGGTGTATAGCCCAGGTCTAGGGCTCTTATTGTGGAAGGTATAAAACCGGAAGTTGTGGTTTCTGAATGCGTTGCACCATAGAAGTACAAGGTTCATTTAAGGAAACTTAAAGATCTAGTGTGTACGTTTTTATTGGCAGGAATTGAACACAGTATTCATTAGTATATTTCCATTAGTGTATAATAACCTGAAATATAAGAATCATTTCTGTTGTCTTAAAATGAGCCTGCTATATCTACAGTGAGAGCGGGTCCTCTTCCACGGAGTCCGCCATGTTGAACTGCCATTTTTCTACAGTAGCCCTGAGCAGACAAACCAAACACTGATATGATTTTTGGATTTTTATGTGAATTTCCCTTCCTATCTGCTTGGAAGGAGAGGATGAGACATGAGAGAGTATTCATTTGGTTGCAATCTGCAACTTCACCACTAAGTGGCACTAAATCCTACACACCAGACATTTTAATTCACTGTGCATTGCCAAATGACTCAGTAAACAACTCAGTAAAGCTTACACTAACGAAGAAAATGTAGGTCAGAAATTATAGCCACACCGTGTGTACCTCTGAAATGATAGGAGGAGCCATCAACTTCAGGGCCGCCGCAAAAGTGAAGCTGTCTAGTGAGTATGAGGAAAAGAGGGTGGATGAACTTCATGTTGCCTCCACACACACAGAAGTTATACTATCAGATTGCTACTGAAGAGTTGTTTTATACTTAGCCTTTCTTTAGTCTCTCTCAGTGTCTATCAAGTTCAAGTTTATTTTTATGTAATAACATAATGTGGAAGTAAAACTATAGACTCCCAACTCCTTCAATTGTTCTGTAACATATGCATATACATAATATAACAAGATAATTACATTCCATCTATCATTTGTTAAGACTGACGAAAACGTCAAAATCTTCACCTCTTCTGTGTTCTTTGCATCTTCGGTCTTCTAAGTTAATTTCATGATTGCTTGCTGAAGTCAAGTAGCATAAGTTAACAGTGTGCAGATACCAATGGCCCATATTTAGGTGAGTTAAATATGCAAAAGTAGTCTTACATGTCACTGTTTATAAGCAGTTATTTCATAGACTGTATAAAAAGATGTATCCTTTTCTGGATGGGCTGCTTAAATACATACATAAAACATAAATTAAGACTATATACTTCTCCACCACTGCATATAACCACATTGTTTGTATCACTATGTCTGCATGAGCAACACTTTGCACTCATTAACTATCATGACCTAACTTGCCCGCCACAAACATGGATGGTTGTTAAAATAGATTTGTTCCACTGTCTTATAATAACATCCTGTATAGGCTTCCATGTTCCATGTCTCCATTGGAAACAATATCCTTCAAAATCTTAACACAACACACATTGGTGCAAAATAAAACAAAATAAGACATAATAATTGTAAGCTTGGAAAAAAACAACCCATAGCTCATAGCACAGGGCTGACACACAATGGACCTCTTAAGATTTTGCTGAGACCAATGAGGGTTTATATACTATTATGATGCCTATCACAAGTGAGTGACTTTTGTGTTGTTATGTTCTGTTTGGTGCAAGAGATTTTAAAGTAAGTGTGAGAGAGCCTAGTAATTTAATGTATTACCTTTCAAAATCATTGACACTGGAGACATTGGAATATGATTTATTTCATATGAGATTAAAAAAAAGTATTTTACTCATTACAATATTTTTAGACCACTTCACCCTCGGCAGTAAAAAATGATTTTGTCAATACAAACTAAAAACTAATAAAGTGTGCATGCAGTGCGTCATTACTTTAATAATAGAGATTTCTGCTTGTGGCTACAGTTAATGCATTGCCATACATCACATTCACTGAACTTGTCAACTATCCGTCATATATTGTATTTGGCATCTTTTATTTTTATAAAATTGATTCGCCAAAGTAAATCATCAACAGAAAAGAAAGTAACAGCATACATAATACATTTCTTAATCAGGGCAGAGTCAGATAAAAGACAGCTTCAGCCAGACCATATTATTATCTGAAAGAGCAGAACACTACCTTTTTCATATTGCAGTAGTTTAATCATTTAATCATCAGGCAAGGTATCTGCTGCTGTTTCAGCACTGTGTGATTTCTGATGGAAGCGAACTTGAATAAAGATTATAATTAATACCACTCGGTTCTAGAAAAGACAGAGAGAGAGAGAGAGAGAATAGGTTAGAATATGTCCACATACTGTAATACAAGTACAGATCCTTAATAATTGAAGTCTACGATGATCATTCATTGAGTCACAGAAAAACCCTGGCCTTGCCCTTCCCTTACTTCATTTGTAGCTTGTTCTTCGCACCTTATGTGTAGTCTGAATGTTGCAGCATTCATTTTGTTTTGCACCAGAGACCAGGAGAAACACAATTTTGTTCCTCTATATGCTGTACTCCGCTGGATATCCTTGTCTATTCATATGAAACTCTTATTTGTAGGAGACTATAATCTGTAATAGTATACATTTTTTGAAATGTATTCTATAATGACAATACTTGCTACTGCACTCTTCTTATTTTGGGTGATGGGAACACTCTGCACACACTGTTCCATCAATTAAATGAATTAATACAATATTACTTTCCTGCTTATGGGAAAATAACATGAGTTAATTGATTCGTTTTTCCTGTTGCTGAATATATATATAATATATATATAAATAACCAAATAGCCCACAGTCAGTAAGTCTTATCTATTTTGTTCATTACAAACAAAATTATATGAAATGAATTGCAGAAGCAAATTGTTTTATTGTGATTAAGCCCAGAAGAAATTTAGGCATTAATAATTTACTCCCACATATAAGTGGATTACCAACCTAGCAAAAAGGCCTCAGATCACCCAAAGACCCCGGGTTTATTTTGCCAGTTCGTTAGAAGTGGAGCAATGCAATGAAATAACCAAACATAGCTAAAAATAGTTAAAAAAAAAAAATCTTTAATTTTAAATTTCTGAAATAAATTGAACCCAGAAGACAATAACTGGGCTATGAACCAGTTGTTTCAATCAATTTATTTAGAATTTCTAAACATTAAAGGTCTAGTCTTTAGGATTTAGTGGCATCTAGCAGTGTACTGCAGATTGCAACCCCCTCCACTCAAAGCATGCAGGAAAACTTGGTGGCCTTGAAATGCATGTAAAACACAAAAGGCCCTATCTATAACCACTGTTTAGTTTGTCTGTTCTGAGCTACTGTAGAAACATGGTGGTTCAACATAGCAGACTCTGATATAAAATTATTAGAATTATAAGGGAACAAAAACATAACTATTCTTATTTTCAGGTCATTATACACCAATGAAAACAAAGTTATTAATATATTATATTCCATGTCTTCCATAATCTGTAAATGTAGCCCCCTAAATCTTACACAATGAACCTTTATATTCATTAAATGTGATAACTGGAGTTAGAAATGAGGAATTAAGCAACTTTACTTAAAAAGCTGACACTAATGTCTTAGGCTGTGAGGCTCAGGAGTGATAGTAATGTGACAGAAATACATAAATAAATAAACAAAGCCTATCTAGTGTTCTGGCTACCAGGCTTATGCTCTTTATGATATATTGTGTTTTTTCATTAAATATTCCTTACCTTCAAAGCAGTCAGGGGTTTCGAGTCTTCCATCGATGCACTGGCTTTGCACTGTGTAACCACAGTTCCGGGCCTTGTTCATGCAGTAGAATGAGACAATTTCTTTGTGCAGGACTTTGTTTGGACTTAGGTCTTTGATCCAGATTTTTCGCCCTTTGTAGAGTATCCTTCCTCTCTGTATGCTAACACTGCAAGGAGCTGTAGGGAAGGCAGAAAAAAACATTATACTGAAAATATAGTGGTGTACTGTTTTACAGCTACAAACACTGTATACTACAAACAAGCCTATTCACCTTGCAAAATCACCCAAGAAATGCAGCTATCACCACGATTTCTCATGTAAAATTGCTGTAATATTGGTTGTAACCTTACCCTTGCAGGATGGCTTTTCAGACCATTTCCCATCCTGCTGACAAACAATTTGGAAGCTTCCTTCAATTTCATAATCTCCATGGCAGCCATATTTGACGGTTTCCATGTAGTCATAGTCTCTTGGTGAACTGCTTGACATGTAGCCTCTGTCGATGTTCTCTGGTGGAGGGCAGGTCACCACTGTAAAGGGAACGAAATACTTACTTTATTAGAGATGTCATGTTGTCTGCCATTATGTGTTTGTTATTATTTTTCAATTGCTTGCCAATTATACCACTGTTTTCCATTTTAAAACGTTTTTTAGAAAAATTCCCCTCAAGGTGGAGAAGACCAAATGGCATCCACCTAAAATTGTTTTGCAGACTGTTTTGTCTGTGTGTCTCAATATATATTAGAAACATACATGGTGCCTAATAGCAGATATATGTCATTAATGAAATATTCACCCAGTCTCATACTGCATGTGTAAACCAACCATTGCAACCAGCCAGTGCTTGGGAGTATTTGGCTAATCACATGGTTTTGCAATGCTCAACAACTTCAGCTGTCCACTGGATGTCCCCACATATCTCTGAGTCAGTGTGATTTGCTGATTTTCTCTCAGAACAAAGGGCAGCCAAAAAAGCTTGAAGCTTCAAATTTAGAAATTGCAGAAAATCTAACATTTTAATTTGTTAAGTATTCTATATACTATAGCAATATAAGGTGGAAACTACACAATTATAAACCTTGTGGTGAGTTTAAGACTGAACTTTGAATCTCAGTTTTGAAAAGAAGAACTGTGTGATCAGAAAATACCTCTTGCAATGCTCCAGTAACTTCTCAAGGTATTATCTTTAATATTTCTAACCTACCTCGACATTCCGGGGTCTTCGTCCAAGTGCCACTGAGAGTGCACTCTGTCCTTGGATCTCCAAACAGTACATATGGAGGCAGGCACTTGTAGGTCCCATGGACACCGTAATCAGTAGTATTCCCGCTGATTGTCTTGTCATAAATTATCATTCCAAACTCTGGGATCGGAGCGAGGCCGCATGTCACAGCTATGAGAGAAAAGACAGAAAATACCAATTTATGTGTATTGGCAGATAATGTATGACTGTACCGGATGAGTTTGTTTATCTTTTAATTGTTTATAATTGTTTATAGAAGAACAAGAACAGAACTTTAGCGACATAAATTAGAAGAATTTTTATTATTTTTTTAATGTAGTGGATTACATACGTATGCACTCTGGTACTGCTGTGCTCCATGTTCCATTGGCAAGGCACTCAGCAGAGTCAGATCCAATCAAAATGTACCTGTGCAAAGCAGCCATGTTAGTCAACTTATGCTTATATTGCAAATAAGTAGACAAAACATGAGATGTTTCACTGAAATCATGAATCCAAATATTGGTAGGTCAGAGAAATAATAATTGTAGTAAGATGCACATTGACTTTGGTCACCACACCTTCACCTATATGCTAAAAAAAAGCTTGGCACCAAAAAGCATGTTTTTAGTTGAGAACTTTGTTTGTTGTGTATGATGGCAAAAAAGAGAACTTAAATATATGGGTAATTGGTTGTAATGGCACCAGTGGAAACAAATTACATACAAATAAAATATATTAAATTATAACTACCTGTGTATTATGGAGAGCAAGGTAGCTAAGAGAGGCTGAGAGATGATATTGATACTTGTCAACAAGAAATTCAATAAGATTTTCCCAGTTTACCCTTTATCACAAGTATAGTTGATAGTGCTCTGGTACACAACATCCTCATAGTATAATTCTCCGTTAGATGGTGGGTCAGGATAGGGGCACCGTTTTGCTGTAAGAGAGGTTACAGAACAGAGAACACATGTAAATGGAAAGCTTTGCTTTTTGTGAATAATTCAAACATGGAATGACATGTTTGCTGTCTTTGTTGTAGAAGACAACCTCACTGAATTCATGTTGTGATCTAGTCGTGTAAACTGTGCAAACATTTATTTTGCCATAGTACAGAGTACAAATAATGCAACCTTAAGTCCTGAAATACTATTCATGTACTAAAGCAGGAACAGAGGAAATTTACCGATTTGTAAATGCAACAATATGTACTTATCTACATATTTATGATACCAGAGAATAGTAATTAGAAACTGGTAGAAAATGTTCAAATTGCTTTTGGATAATAATAATTTTTAATATTAATGAATATTTCTTTAAAAATGTTGATGTGTTCTAGAAAATTACTTCACTATTAAACTTAAAAAAAAAAGGTTTGACAAGATTAATGGGAACCCACGCATGCAAAATAATTTGGTTTTTGTCCATTCTCCACTGATCAAGCAAGCAATCGTCCGAGGGCCCGACACGGGGGTGTATCCTTGTTTACAGGACAGCGCTAACTCCACACCGGGGTTAAAGAACCTCTGGACCCCATCCAAATCAATGTTGCCATCCAGCTGAGGCCTAAAACACACTGCAAGAACAAATAGATTTAATAATAATTGTGTATTAAAAATTTCAATAGATTTACATTATCCAGCTAACGTTCCAATTCTGTCATTTGAACAGGTCTGTGTTATTACAGACAGGAATTTAACTACTCACTGATCTTAAGTGCCATGCAGTCATGTGCTGTCTCTGAAATAGAGGAACTGTTTGTGTGTGTATGTGTATGTGTATACTGTTAAGCAGTATGACTGAAGACAACAGTAATGTGTCACAAAGAACATTCAGTTTAAGTATTTTATATGGACAGGACAGAAAAACAGAAACATAGCATAATGTTGGAAAAACAGCAGACCATTTATAGCAACAACACATGTAATCCTGTATCTAAAATCAACATAATCATTACATAAACGGCTAAATTCATTTTGAATCTGTGTCTTGTAAAATAAAAGAAATTACCTGATGCTAAAGCAATATAATGTCAGATAGAAGCTAGTAATAATAACAAATACCATGCTCTTGTCCGGATGTCAGGCTGATAAAAAATACAAATTGACACAACAGAATCAAAATGCGTTCCATCTTTTGTTGAAATGTTCAGATGTTCCAATTCTCTCTTATGGTCTCTGGTTCAAATATCAAATCTTCTGTCTCCTTCTCCTGCTGCTGTTTGCGTCCCTCGGAAAGTTAACAGATAACAGAGGAGCAGCATGAAGTAACAGCTCACTGCTGATTTGTGTGTTTTTTTCTTTTGGGTGTTTTTTTTGGTCTTGTGACATTTTACTGGAAGTGACACAATCCACAAGGTTTCTGCATTGCTGCAATATTGTATTGTGAAACAACAAATGTACTCTCCCTTTTAAAAAGAAAAAGCCATTTGGTCTCATTTTGCTCTTACTTAAATCTTTTTCAAGAGCTTAGTGTCAAGCCACCATCATTGCCAATAACATGCTTAGTGCCTCATGCAACACCATAATGAAAACAAAAATGCCTCTTACAGAGGTATTATCAAGTCTCAGAACCATGTAAGGTCTAAGTTACTGTAAAGAAAAAACTGGTACAGGATATTATGGCAGATTTGATATCATTTTTCATATTCCAATAAATATAAAGCCATGCAGTAATTCAGATTACTATTTACTACTTTACATTTACTATGTACCTTAACTATTCCTTTTATATTTCCATTTACAACTTTTATGGAGCTTGTCCAGGCAATTTCATCCTGAGAAGCACTAAAGTGACATAAGCTGAAATCTACAGAGGCAGACACTGTAAACTCACATGCACACAAACCTCACTGAATAAAATCATGCAAGTTAAAAGTATAAAATATATAAAACTATGATATTCTTACGGCCTTGCTCTTTATGTCATTTTGTGCCATTGTCTTGAGGGCGTTTCACCACTCACCACTTCATCGTTTACACTATCTGATGTGTGAGGCGTTGTTCACACCATGATATCACATAAGAGTGGTTAAAGTCTCGTGGAAGTTATGTTTATTATTATTACAGATTATAGATTCACATTAAAATCACACAAAACTAAGGTAAGAAGTTGAATCAAATCTCCTAGGGAAGAAGATGTCGGATTTTGGACACAAATGGTTCAGTTTTTTCACATTCAGTATTTATTGTAACCTCTCTATTGGGTATGTATGTATGACATGTATGTATCTGCAGGTCATTGACTCTCTAAGGTACATTTTACAGCCTTAATAAAATTATTTTATTAATTATCACCATTATCAGTTTATTATTAGTAGCAAATGACAAATGAAGCATAATAAATGATGAAGGTGACAAAACAATGTCAACAAAAGTGGCCTCCTTTAGCATATTGTCACAGATTCATTATTCATGATCCAATTATTCATATCCTGTCCGTGTACATGCTGTTCCAGATCATTTTGTGCAAAGTTATGCCGGTCTTGCAGCGCTCGTGGGACTTGCAGGGGGGGAAGTGGCACACATTTGGATTTCAGATGCAAGGCTTTTTGACCTTAGGTTGTACTCCACCCTGCCTGGTTCTAAAAGAAAGAAAGAGAATGGCAGATATATCACTGTAATCATAAAATGCATGACTGCACAGAAACATTGTGAGCTCTTCCAAAGACATCTGTAAGCCATTTGACAGACTTATTATGGAACATTTTTTTTTCAGGGAATCACTTCTACCACTGTTGTCAAGCATGCAGATATTAGAGCTTACTTTTGTCCCAATGAAACATCCAGTCATTCTTTCTTTAACATCCTCTTATGCCAAAATTGATTAAACCATATATAGACTATACTGCCCCCTTCTTATGAAACCATTATTTGAATTGCTATTGATGTGTAATTCAACTCTTTTCCTAGCACTAGAAACAATTTGAGGTATGTTTGTTTTGTGCTTTCTATAAAAGCAGATCTTCTCTGCTGAAAGTATTACTTTCATCTTTCACAACACACTTTTGTAATTGACATGGACTCATGACCATGATGCTGACTCAGTGAGAAATTTTCTATCGAACATTCAAACCTCCACTGGGGGAACTAGAGAAGTTTAAATTATTATTTTTGGGGGCTGACAAGAACTCACCCTCAAAGCATGCTGGGATGGCGAGGGTTCCATCGTTACAGGTGCTGGCTACAGGGTAGCCACACTTGTCAACTTTGTTCTTACAATAGAAGGCAACATGTTCTCCATGGAGGACTCTGTTGGGTTTCAATTCTTCGATCCAGATCTTCCTAGTATTGTAGAAGATGCGGCCTCTTTTGATGCCAACTGTGCAGGGAGCTGTGTTGAGAAACAGAGCAGTTGAAGAATCTTTTTACCAGACATTGCAAACCCACTAAGTGGATTATGACATTAACATTAATTACCATGTCCAGTTTTGCATGAAAGCAGTGCTGAATGTTGAGGAGAGTTTAATGTTTCTCTGGAGACTCTGCCAGCTTGTGATGCACAAAAACTATTTCAACATATCTGCGGTTTACTAATTGACTCCTGATTAACTAGATCCAGAATCTTTTGCATGAAACATAAAACAGAAATACAGCTTTGGGTAGTTCTTAAGATTTAAGTTTCCCATAACTCACCCCTGCAAACCGGCTTGGAAGACCAGTTCCCTGTGTTTTGGCACTGTATCTCAGCCTGGCCATCCAGAACATAGTGGTCATTGCAGGCGTACTTAACCTTCTCCTTGTAGCCATGTTGTCTTTTCACAGCAAACGTGATGAAGCCATTTGGTATGCTTGTTGGAATGGAGCAGCTCACATCTAGGATCATCAGAAGAAGATTAAAAAATGTGAGGAAGCATGCTAAAATGCTGGAAGATTGGTTTCATTGTGATGAAATTGCCTATTTGGCCTGTAGTCATGAAGGAGAGAAATAGACGAAAGGGGAAGGAATGGTTAATAATGTCATCTGCATACCTTGGCACACAGGTGGCTCAGTTGCCGTTCCATCAGCCATGCAGGTTCCCCTCTCATAACTTGGTGCCTTAGGTGGATTACACTCATATGTCCAGCCGTGCCCATACATGACGGTGGTTCCAGTAACTGGCTTATCATGGATAATTCTTCCATCTCTAAGTATCTTGGGTAGTGGGCAATTAACAGCTGCAAGAAGAAAAAATATCTTACTAGAGTTATGCTGAGAACAAAGGGAATGTCGACAGAGCAAGCTGAGAAGAAAAAAAGAGCAAATGACTATGCAAGAAGCCTGCGTATACCTTTGCAGAGAGGTGGTTGACTGCTCCAAGTACCATCATGTAAACACTTGCTTTCATTGGCTCCCTGCATGACGTACCTGATAAAAAAAAAGCGTTCACATTATTCTGACATGTATCATTGTAAACACACCTTGCAATGATCTATTTAGAACTATAAAGTAGCTTTTACCCATCATCACATGTGAAGTTGAGAACACTCTTGAATGGAGCTTCTGTTCTCCCCATTGCTAATGGCTGTAGAGGTCTAGGGATTGGGCACATCTTGGCTATAAAAAAGATACAACAATGAATACTTCTCTTGTACACTCCAAAAATGTTTTGGCCAAAATGCATGACAGAAATTTCCATTACATAGCTTTAATATAACTAATAAACTTAATAAATTTCCATTACATAGCTTTAATATAACTAATAAACTTAATGATAAGCAAGTAATAAGATTTATGTAATAGTACTAATAAACTCAATGTGATTCTACTACACAGTAGTGTAGTAGCAGCCAGGTTTATGCATTCAATTTTAATAAAGTCATTTTGTTTGCCCAAACCCAACAGTGAAAATGAATGCAGTAATTTTGAATTTTTATTAGTACTATTTCATAAATCTTATTACTTGCTTCACATTAGGTTTGTTAGTTTATTTATATTAAAACTATGTAATTCAAATGGATGGAAAATTTGTGACCCAAAAACTTTTTTTGAGTGTAGGTTAGGCAACACTACAGCCAGCAGCACAATAGAAAACATTCATTGTGTCTCAAAAATGACCTTTTGAAAACAAGAACAGAGTGGATGATAAACCACCAATTTTAATGCTATAACAGCCTTTTGTTCTTACACATGAACAACTTGACCACTAGAACAGTTTATTGCAAACATCTGCTGAAAATGTATTTCACATTTTTGATGACCAATCTTTCTCTTCGAGCTGAATATTTCTTCAAGAGAAATTGTTTACATAATGCATCAATAATTAAAGTATATATAATAAGTATATATTATATAAGAGCACCAAATTGTATGTTATTTTCATCATTGCTTTATTTTTATAGTGAGACAATATAGATTTGCATTTTGATGTATGATTTTTGCTTTAAATGGTCAACTGCAGTACAAAACATTTTTTAAAGCCAACTTTTACTCCTACTTAGTTTATATTCCTATAATTCTATAATTCCTGTTTCAGGCAGTATCTGTTTATGAATCTCTACTGTTCCAGTGCAATAGCTCTAGTAAACTCACGGGAACATGTCAGGTCTGACTGAGCTGTCCACTCTCCTGTGCCGGTGCAGGTCATCCTTCGAGGGGTCGCTGTTGAAGGCAAGTACCCCTGTTCACATGTGAGGGTTACTGCTTCACCAACCTCATACACGCGTTTCAGGGCCAACTCATCAATCCCGTCAGTGATGGCTGGTCGGCCACATACTAGTGAGAGACCAGAAGTACAATTTGACAAATATATAAAAGGCAGAATTAATGGAATAAATGTTCATATTCTGCAGGTAGATTTATATACACAACTGTAATTCATTTTAGCCAACAACCCATCCAGTGTACAGATTATAATGTTGTGAATTGTGAACACTTTACTTCTGATGCCACACCATTAGTCAGATGCATAAAGTACAAAAATATAAATACATAACGGACAGTGATTGACAGCTAGTAAAGTAGGACTAATTACAGCACATTACTAATGAACACAATAAATTAATTCTGTGCTCAAATAAAAAATGATCCATTTTACCTTTCTTGGTTGTTACAGTTGTGTATAAAGCTAGCTGGGTAAGGACCAGCAAAGTCAATTTCAGAGACATCTTCTTAGGAGTGAAGTCTCCACTGCATCTGGGTGGAAAAGCGACCAATTTAAGGACTACTTGGTAAAACAGGTCCTGGTAATCTGATCCAATCAGATGTCAGTGTAACTTCCTATTGATTGAGCACAAAGGTCTTTACTTTTGCATATTTACTCAGAATTGACCAATAACCTTGATTTGGTACATGAAGCAGCAGCAGACAAACAGTGTGATATCAACCCATGAATAATAAAAGAGATAGACTCCCCAGGCTCTGTGCAAACACAGACAGTCAGATACAGATTTTTGATGAGCAGTACTTAAATAATCTATTGCCCTTTTTAGTAAAGCTCAATAGCTGTTTGCTGTAATGAAGCAAAGAAACAACATTACAGCAGTAACAACATGAAACAAGCAGGTATGCTGTGTATTGCTCTAGTTTGGGTTAACAAAAACATTTGTTTCAGTTTGGTAAGGAAAATCTAGGAAGTATGAGTTGAATCAGCATACAAGATGAGATAGTCTCATCTATATAGTTTCTTATTGAACCATATTTTGCTTTGTTTTCACTATTTTTGTTTACTACTTAATTCCATGGGTAGTTTTGATGCCTTTAAGTGTTAATCTAAAAAGAAAGCACTGAATGAGAAAGTGTGTCCAAACTTTTGGCTGGTATATTACGTGACTGACAGTTTAAAATGTTACTAAGTCCTGAAACCATCTGATTTCAGGGAAAAGTAGATCTGGTTTATTTAACCCAATTCAGTTTGCAATATTTGTCTTTCACATGAGAAGGTTTGAGATGGTTAGGCTGCTCTGCTGGTCATTGAACTCCAGTAAATTGGTAAAGCACCCAGAGAGAAATGTTTTAGAGATAGCAAGTCGGAAGAGTTGGTAAATCCTCTTTAGCAGTGATAAAATGAGAAGAAATATAATCCAGCCGAAGTAAAACACCAGCAGTAGATTAATTACTTAGACCACCTAGGTAATTAATCTAGTTAAAAATATACTACTGCAAAAGATCAATAAAGGTCCAGTGTGTAGGATTTAGTGCATCTAGCAAACGTTGCTCCCCTTCCAACCAGAGGGAGAAACTACAGGGGCTGTGAAACTCATAAAATATTAAAGGCCCTATCCAGAGCTGTGTTTGATTTGTCTGTTCTGGGTTACTGTAGACAAATGACAACAACATGGCAGACTCTGTAGAAGAGAACCTGCTGCCTTAGTAGATATAAAATGCTCATTCTAAGGTAACAAAAACACAACAATGCTTATTTTTAGGTGATTATACACCAATTAATACATACTTAATATCATCTTCTGCTATATATAGATTTTTCTAAATCTTACACACTGGACCTTTAAGAACAATATGAAAAACACAGTTGAGTCAGTTCAATGGAAAATGATGCTTAGTGACCCAGCATGAAATGAATCTGCTTGTGTTTGATCAATTACGATTTTGCTAGATTTATACACTGCAGTGCCAGTGGATAAAATGACTGATGATGAAAGGTCATATATGGTAAGTGGCATAAGACTGGACAGAACAGTATGTGCATTTTGGTAATCTCCCCAATATGCAGAGTTTTCTTCTCTATAATGCACAAATGTTAATTATGATTGTAGACGTTTTTATATTAGAGTTGAGTAATATTAATCCAAGCTGCATATACGGAACACAGAAGAAAAAGATGAAGCCACTCAAACGCAACATTTATTGACCTTCATGAGAGAAGTATTGAACACATACAAGCAATGAACCATTTTTAAAGATCAGCCAAAACATATGTAATGCGCTCTTGTTCCACACGGTGACGCCCCCATCCAAAATTCCTGCAGCGGGACCAGGGGCCTCCTTCCTGCCTCTTTCCCTCCATCCCTCCCTAGTCCCTACCTCTCTACCTCCCACAGCGGTCCTGTTGCGTGACATCAGCCGGAGTGAAAAGGAGGAAGCGGAGTGGAGAAGCTGTCAAGTTGCACAAAGATACACAGAGCACGAGCAGGAAGTTTGTTTTAGGAATAAAATTTGCAAAAGACACTTTTAGGAAAATCGTGCCAGAGATTTAAGAGATTAAAGGATTGGCTCTGTGGGGTTTGGATTGAGTATAGGAGCTCCACAGGTTTGGATCTATGATAATATGCTGTAAAATGTGGTAATTTGGGCAATAAGAATCCACTGACTCAACATCCACTACAGCAATAGTCTGCCAATAAAAAGATTCCTGCTTAAAACCAGAAGGTTGCCACTTCAACTCATCCAAGGAGCTTAAATTGTGGCTATAATCAACAATACCCTGTGTTTAACAGTACAATTCTGAATATCCAAAGCTTTCATGGGTCCTTTTTGATGGTTGACTGGTGTTGCTTTCATGTATTATTTGGCAACAAGGGTATTGTGAACCACTTTGTGACTGTAACTGAGATTAATTGCAGCGATAATATAAAGCTGCACTGTTTTTCAATGGCAGTTTGGGGATTTTATACACTTACTTTGCTAATTTATTAGGCATACCTGGATAAAAGTAATTCAGTCCAACCCACCTGCAATAAATCCTGCTGTTCTATAATTTAGTGAATGTAGTTTGTACAATGTAGTATTACTGTAGACCTAATTATTTTCTCACTCTTAAAGCAAACTAGACAAGACTAGCTCATGAAAGCTTGAAATGCATGCATAAAAAGGCTTTACAGTATTTTTAGGAAAAACTTACTGAAATAAGTATTCTTGCCCTTCATGTCTACAGAAGCTTTCCATTAGTCGACTGTGTGTATCAAGTCTAGTTCAGTAAAGTACCATATTTAAACCAGAAGCAGTAGCTCACTCTGTAGGGACTTGGTTTGGGAACTGGCTGGTTCAAGTCCAGCATGGACCAAAGTGTGGTGGGTGGACTGGTAGCTGGAGAGGTGAGAATTCACCTCGTGGGCACTGCAGAGGTGCCTTGAGCACCTTAACTGCTCCAGGGCACCACTATGTGGCTGCCCATCGCTCCACCATCTCTCCATGTGTTTGTCTATGAGCCCTTTGGCCCTTGGCTGAATTCTTGATGGTAATATTACATTTTCTCTGATCAGGATTTTTGGGGCCGACAGGGTCACAGGGTTAGCACACTCACCTTGCTGTGTGGAGTTTGCATGTTCTCCCTGTGCCTGCATGAGTTCTCTCCGAGTACTCCAGCTTCCTCCCACACTCCAAAGACATGCACTTAGGTTAATTGGTGACTCTAAACTGGTGTGAATGTGAGTGTGAATGGTTGTTTGTCTCTATGTGCCCTGTGATGAGCTGGTGACTTGTCCAGAGTGTACCCCACCTCTCACCCAAAGTCAGCTGGGATAGGCTCCAGCCCCACTGTGACCCTGAAGAGGATAAGTGGTGACAGATAATGGATGGATGAACAGGTAAAGAAAAAAAAATCAGATTCAGTACAAATGTCATGAACAGGAAAATTAGTTACAGGCTGTAAACGTTATTTGTGCTGTGAAGTTAGACATTTTATTTATTAGCCCTAGTTTTGCTTTTATATTGCTGCAGTTGTGTTTTGTGTCATTCTTATTTTGTCCATGTATATGTATGGTGTATGGGGGAGGGGCCTATTGGAGCATTGTGGTGAATGGGTGTCTACGTCTTTGTATCGTCTGTAAACATTGTATATCTCTTTTGGCAACAAGAACCCCCTCGAAAATGAGATGATACATCTCAAGGGGTTATCCTTTGACAAATAAAGAATAAAGAATGATTATGGGGGCTTATGGAAATTGTTTTGTAGCCAGCTTTAAGTGGCCATTTGAGAAACTGCAGTTGGCTTCACTTCACAGTCATGGAGGTTGCCGCCTGGTACAATCTAATGGTATGGTTGCTGATTGTGACCCTGTTGCCTCTCCTTCTTTGTGTGAACTATGATGTCTGTAAAACACACACACACACACACACACATACACACACACACACACACACACACACACACACACACACACACACACCAAAAAGGCGCTCTATGGAGCCAGTATTAACTTTGTCTGCTCTGGGTTGCAGCAGAAGTCTCTGTGGATGAAGGTATAAAAGGTTCCTTTAAATATAACAATGGGGTTTACTTTCACATGAAAAGATAGTTGCAGATAGACACCCACTAAATATAACAAGCTGGACCTGACTTTTACTTTGAAGGCGTGGACCGGATGCAGTGCCCATCACTGTGTGTAACTTTGCAGCGTGCAGAGCTGTCAGTGGAGCAGCCCAGTGGTATCGACAGGCAGGG
This sequence comes from Larimichthys crocea, assembly GCF_000972845.2. NCBI lineage: Eukaryota > Metazoa > Chordata > Actinopteri > Sciaenidae > Larimichthys > Larimichthys crocea. Next base: position 11,047,706 of record NC_040020.1, read on the forward strand.
AAAGCCCTCAGACAGTAAGTACAGTGTCTCCGGTGAAGACCGCCGCTCTGCACTCAGCTGCTGGCTCCACACTGAAGGCTGCGCCGCTAAACGGACTGGAAAACACTTCAACACAGCAAGACTGCAAGCTGTAGCATTGATTTGTTTTTTTGTTTTTAGAGGGACATGTCTGAATCAAGTTTAATCGATTCGTCCACCGGGGACGTAGCGAATAGGTTCGCTCGCAAAGGTGCTTTGAGGCAGAAAAACGTCCACGAAGTGAAGAACCATAAATTCATAGCCAGGTTCTTCAGGCAGCCGACTTTCTGCAGCCACTGCACCGACTTCATCTGGTAAGCCTCCCTTCTCCCACCTCCACCCCCCTCCTGACTGACTGCCTGTTGCATATTGGATAACTTGAGTCGAGCACACTCTGCTCGATGATGTAACACAACTTCACGTTAAGTTTTCCGTCTTAACCCTGCAGTCTTTACACTTTTCCTACTCGTAAAGTAACACGTGTGTCTAAAAGTCGTCAGTATTTCTTCCCCCTGTGGGATTTTACACGAGGGATCCCAGTTTATTGAGGTTTTGTCCAAGCTGTCCCATATGGGAGGAGTTAGTGTCAATCGTTGTAAATAATAGCTTTGCAGGAGAGTGAGAAAATCTTGGATTTAGGATTGTGATTTTGTATACATGCTCAGATTCCCAGGGAGAAACAGTGAACATGTTCATGTGTTTGTGTGTGTGTGTGTGTGTGTGTGTGGGTGGCCCCAGGCAATCTCAGGACCTCTGTTTGAGAACACCTTCAATGTTGCATAAACATAAATTAACACATTTCTACAGGAATCAGTCTTGATGAAACTAAATGACATCCGTCTTGTTGACTGACACATAACTGCTTTTGGGATATTGGATATTGGACCTGGTTAAAGTCTTGGATGAGTAATAGGTTGAGGCTCCCCTTCCTGGTAGGACACCAAGCCATTAAAGCCTTTCATCTATTGGTTGTTACTGTGGAAAACAACTTGAGGATTTATTGCTAAAAAAAAAAACTTTCCCATAGCTGTATGCTGTCCAGATTTTTAAAGGAAATTCTGCAGTTTACTGGAACTTTGAGCCCGTGTGGAAAAGCACTACATGTGCACTCCAGAGAAATGTCTCAACTTAAGCTCTTTCCATTAGTGACTTGTGGGGTGGGTGTACGTATGTGTAATGTATTTGGAAAGTATGACAAATAACTAGTGTAATTTAGTGTCTTAGTGTCCTTATTGTGCTGCTATTCCAGTGAGGTATCAGTTCATTTATGGCTTAACTATGAGAGGAGTCAACTTGCAGACAGCTCGGTAGAGTTTCACCCACGTTCGCAGTGCTGTACTTTTTGCAGGTGGGAGTCTGAACTCAGGCCTTTTATTGCCCGTGGCATATAACTTAGACATTTTTACAACATGACCTGTGCCCTACCAAACAACCCCTCCTTGGCAAAGCACAAGCTCAACGTGAAACTTGAAGGCAACAACTTGTTGCTTTCCTTTATAAATTAAAAATGTTTACTGTTTCATCAGGTTGGGATCATATATTAGTAGTAGTATGCACATTATATACTGTATTTTTATATGTGTGTATATGCTAAGTGTCAGTTTGCAGTCGAGGTCAGGTCTCAGTGCAGGCCAGTCAAGTTTCTCCATGCAAAACTCATAAAAATATCTTTTTTATGGACTCAAAGTTGAAAGCACACTGTTAAAATGTCATTTGAAATAAAAAGTATGATAATAATCATATATCATCATAATGATCATAATGATCATGATCATAAATCATGATAAACGTATCGACGTATCCCCATATGTTTGTTCATAAAGTGTAGTTGAGAGTATACTTTGCTCTTAAATGTTTATTTGATTGTTTTGGTTGAGGTGGATGACAATAAATGTCTTGAATGCCTGAAAATGTGAATGCTCTGATGCACATTACGCAACGCCGTGTCCCTGGTATGAATGAATGTATGTATGAAGAGATTTACTGCGTATATGTGTGAGTGAGAAAGAAGAGAGCGTGAGCAACTATTTAATTCAGCTTTCTTTGTTTTCACAGGGGGTTTGGAAAGCAAGGATTCCAGTGCCAAGGTAAAAACACAACTGACTGACATCTGACTCATTCAGATATTATGAGATCTGTGTATGTGTGTCTCCTTTTCTGCTTTAACCGTCACACAATCCGTCACAGTTAAGGATGAGACATCTTTCTGACTTGTTTGATGCTCTTTGAGACACCAACTCCATTTGATTTGACATAAGAAAAGGACGTGTGAAGGCCTGCGTGAAAAACTGATTTGTCTGGGAGCGTGTCTCTGGTTATTTGTTGCCTCATGACAAGAATCACAAATAAATATGGAGGATACCATGACAAACTTGTGAACAAATGGACTGCTTTAGGACACGTAACCTTCATAACCTTAATTTTAATGCACCAACGCAATTTCCATCCCGCTCCTAATTTGTTTGCTATTTTGCAAGCAATATTTGTTTACCCGCAGTCAGTGTAGCGTTATTGTGGTTATAATGTGTGACTATAGCAAGTGTTTAGCAGTGTAGAACTGGAGGGCGGAGGTGGTGTGAGTTCATGCCTTTTTTATCTATGGCACTAATATCAGTTTCTTTGAGCTTGTTGGCATCGTGCTGAATTAGATTCAAAATGCTCATTATCACTGTGATAATTGGAATTTGATGTGCTGTTAACTGCTTACTATAAGTAAAGTGATTTCTAATAAGCGAAGCTTTTGCTGCAACAGGCCTGTTGGTTGAGAACAATTTGGCAAAAGATTGTGTTTGAGGTGAAAGCAAAAGAATGACACGTGAGACTATTTTTGAGGAAATCAGGGACAGAGAGTGAAAGTGAGGAGAGAGAATAGAGAGGAGGTACAAAACATGCAGACATGGACAGATCTAGTTACCCACGTCAGCCTCCAAATCCCTACAACATCACTGAAGGTGGATTTTCTATCAACCTGCCATTTTGAGCTTCAGCATGCATCAACTCTCAGAATTCCTGATCTAATGTGGAAACATTCGGACTGGCCAAAGTCTGACTCTGACGCGAGTGCCCAGGTAACAGTGCAGATGATGTTAAACTGATGTTTCTCTTGGATATAGTTTTATATAGATATAGTATTCAGGGTTGCTGTCAATGATATCTGGATGTCATTTCCAGTTTAGTTTTTTGAAATAACTTTCTTTCAAAAGAGACCTTAAGAAATAATACACATACATAAAACACTGTAATTTAAAAGTTCATTGTAGTCTCTAGTTATGTGCATGCCCTGTCATTTAAATCCCAGACATACTGACCTAAAATCAGTGTTCTCACATACTTTAATATTTGATCACAGGCATTTATCGTTGCATTTTACAAAGTGCAATTTCTGGTGCACGACATGATGCAAGATGGTAGCTATTGTTTGCTTCATCTAAGGCATGCGTGTTAAAAGCGTAAACTATGTCACAACAGTTGAATCAATATCCAGCGCATGACTTGATTGGAACTGCTCTCAATGGATTTTCTTTCACTGAGTTATTCAGTCGGAGAGAAGACAGCCTCTCTGCTGGAGACTTAAAGATAAACACTTCGCCATGCAAGGCGTTTGATCTCCGTGATTCAAAAGCATTTCCCTTGAGACTGTCAGAGAGAATGAGACATACAGAGGTCTTCCATCAATGATTACTCATCATAGCCATACATTTAGATAGGTCATGTTGTCTTGTATGTGGGAAATGTCCGCATATAGGCACACACACATTGTCCCATGTCTACATATAAAGTCTTCTGCAAACGACCCAACGCCCACTCATATTCTCCTCTCACAAAGGTGAGATTCAGTCTGCTGTCAGGCTTCTAGCATTTGCTCCTACTTGGTTGAAACCAGGCTCAGTGATGAGTCAGCCCAAGGTGTCGCGAGTGTTGACAGCCTAACATGTTTTTGCATAACCTGACATTATCATCAACATGTCCGCCAACTCCTTCCTCGGCTTTCACAGCAAGTTGTCATTGTCATCTTGCCTCATTGTTACTGTCAGGGCTTTTGATGCAGGAGATGATAAATTGAATGATTAGAAGGACGAAGAGAGGTCTTACACTCTGGTGCTCTGGAGATTTTTTTCTATCTGTGTCAAGCACTGAAAGCATCCAGATAGCAGATTGTCTGCACCGCTCAAAAACTGACCACTCCTTCTTCTTCCAGCTTAAATCTGTGCCTGGATCTGTTAAATATATAATGTGTGCCATATCAAGATGAAGGTGATTGGTTACATTGCAGCTATTCAGGGAGTGAAAGGTCCCCACTTTATAATATCTGTTTAGCCATCAATTATTAAACTTAAGCTTCTATAAAATGAGAGTGGAGTCCTCCAGCAGAGCCTCTCAGTGACTACTTGAAAATGACAAAGTGATAAACTGTGGCATTTCTGTAACAAGAGTGACATTTAATTTTCAGCCCTGCAAATGTCCCTATACTAAGAATAGGGTTGGCTGCATGTGTAGTTCAGCTTGAAATTGTAAAATGTGATCAGGCTTTTCTGAAAATTGTGTGTTAAGCTCATTGAATGTGTTTATGTGTGTATGGTTATTTTTACATTTTGGGATTAGATATATAAAAACATAAAAATTATATGGCAGCAAGTCTGATTTTAGATTTTCATCATTGATAGCTTGGTGGTAACTCTAACCAACCTTTTAAATATTGATCAATCATTTAAGATGTTTTTTTCAAAGTTAAAATTTTACTTCTTTTACTTCTCAGACATAAATTGTTGCTGTAATTTATGAATTCATTGATAAATGAATCCTGAACATAATGGCAGTTTAATCAACAATGAAAATGATTGTGGGTTGCAGGGTTACTAATGAAACTGCATAGAGCACAGGATGTAGTGCTAATGCTGTGCTATAAGATATATAAAATGTGAGCATGGGCCAACACATTAAAATCATCATTATGTTAAACTTATTTTGCTGCAGGTGGGAAAAAATCAAATCACTCTCAGAGTGAATCTTGTAATGAAATGCTCGAGTAAAGTTTAAATTGAGGAGAGGTAATGTTGTGGAAACAAAGAAGACTATCAGTAACCACTTTCTAGATGGTATCTGTATTGGTAACGAACGATCTGTTGTCAACTGGCTACTTTCCCTGCGGAGTCTTATTTCAAGGCTCTGGCCCGCTGGTGTTTTGCAGCAGGGTATCTCAAATCACCGTTTAGTTGACACTGTAGTACAGCAGAGCAATTTGTACCTGTGCCACTCAGCAGATTTACCATTCAGATCTTGACCTTGAGTTCACAATGTGGGTTGAGGGTTATGGTTTTCATCTCCTGAATCTCTGGAGGGTTAAGCTGACAGTGTAATCCTGTTCTGTGACCTGTTTTACAATAATTCAGCTAAACACATCCACACTGAGCCACAGTCTACTGTTGGGGCACTACAGTACAACCCTCTGCAAGTGTTTTGGGGTCAAGCACCTTCTTCAAGGGCACCTGTGTTGACACTTATTGGAGGAGTTCTAGTATAATAATAATCTTTCTCGTTAGTCCAGAAAGTGACTTTTCTAACTGGATGTAGATGGCGTCATGAGTGCACTGTGTCCTGCCACTGTAAGCTTAAACAAGAAAATATTAGTAGAGGAAAGTGTCCCACAGTATTGATTGTTTCTTATTAAAAACAAGAAAGCTTGTTTTTAATAAGAAATGATCAATACTGTGGTCTAGCCCATCTAACTCTGCTAATGCTCACTGTCTTTATATGAGACAGGAAATCATTGCTCAGACCGCAAAACTTACTCTAAAATTGATGTTCTTTCTAAATTCTTGGTGAAATGTCAGTGATTGAACATAAAAAAACTGACTAGAGTTTATCAGTGTCTAGGGACAGATTCCAAAGACCAGGAAGGTAATGTGAAAGGAGTAAGGAATAAAAAGACAGATGAAATTAAAACCAGAAGGCTTCATGAAATGTTGTTCTTCTTGTTATTCCAGGAGAAATTTCAGTGCAGTACACAGTAGTCTCTGTTTCTGCTCGATACACTACCCTGAACACAGATCATTTTTGGAGTGTTGACACAGTCAATGGATTTGCACTCGCTCAGTGGTTTCTTGCTGGGTTCCTCTGTGGATTGGACATTTATTGGCAGACTATAGATAAGGGAGTTTCACCTGAGGCTTTCCAATGTTCCCTGACACACAATAAAGAGAACCTAATGAGCTTTGCTGTTCTGCCTCCCACGAGAGAAGACCGCTTGATGTCCAGCCTCAGAAGTGAGGGCATGTGCAGATCAAGGGTGGTGAATATCTGACCCCTGCTTTACCCTGTTGGCTAAACACATTTGGACCAGTTTTAATTTGCTGATTTAATGATTGTAATGCTGTAATGAGAATTAAAAATACATTCAAAAAAACCTGACCAGACCTGCTACAGAAACTAAACTGCACTACTATATGAACCTGACAGGATGCATTATGATATCCAATTACTTGCACATAAACCAGCCCTGCCTTTTTGTTCCTGTGGTGGTTAGTTGTCTTGTTTGATGTGTTAGACCAAACTCTGACAGCATTAGACAATGGTGACTTCAAATGTTTTACCCACTAAATCCCATCAATGCACAGTAGCTTTGTTTACCTTGTGCTGTTCAGTATTTGGACAGTACTCAAAATATCCTTGTGCACATCCGCCACAGTGTCATCCCAATAACGTCTCTGTTGACAGTCCATGGAAAGGTAAACTGTCCACTATCCCGTCTATGCTGGCAAGCACACAAATTCTACCATTACTTTTATCTTCCCATTTTCAACTTGGTCACACAGCACAAGCCTTCCAGCTTCCAGCTGATGTTTTTTCTGCTCCATTTGAGCGCTACATCCTGATGTTGCATTAGAAGCCTGGTGCTCAATGTTCAGAAAGACAAGGCAGATCATGTACACATAACATGTTTGATCATTGGCCTGGATTTATTATATACTGCACAGTTCAAAGTATAAGCTACAGATTGTTCAATATATCCATAAAAATAAAGATATTAAGATGTTAACATGCAGATGGCCTCTGACGGTGCCACAGGTCCATTTCTGGTATGAGGCAGATTTATGCGTCATGCTGACTGTGATACATTAGTTCATGCTTTCATTTCTCCAGGGGGGTTACAAGGCCTATAATAAACTGTTTCTTTTCATAAGAGACATACAGGTTTATTACATTTGCAATCTGAGGTGCCCTGAAAGAAACCTGGTGTGAGCATCAGTGAGTAATGCTTTTTTAGTGAAATTATTCGAAAATGCAATATAGTATGTTGTGTGCAATTGTGTGTTGTGTGTGTTGTGTGTTATATAAATATGTGGAATATTATTCAGGAGAAGTGTTCTTATTTTCTTCTCTCAAGTTATCATCTTCGTAAATACTCCTTCAGATTCTTGCATGCTAAAACTGAATATATTCAGCAGATATTTTCCCCTATAGTTTTCTGTGTTTGATTATTTATTTACACGCATAAATATGGGGTGAGTGATACAAACTTCAAACCTAAAGGCCCGACCCTAGGCATCAAAGTTTTTCATTTCTGTTACAGTTTAATCTATAAAAGCCTTAAAAGTAATTTTCATTCCATCAGTTGACCTTCATAGAAATGATTCTGAGAAGAAACGGCTCGTGACAGTGACATGAAAGCCAAGTTGACTGTAGTACAGAGATTTGTGACCATTAGTGACCATTTCATCTTGTTTGTGCCCTCCTAGCCTTTTTCTTTTTGTATTAAAGGCACTGTATAGTTCGAGCTAAGATTCATTTTTCTTTTTACTTATTAGCTTGTTTCTCTGTTTGTCCTCACAGCCAGAATGTCTTATACAGTGCCCTCTGTCCTAAGTGGCAGTGCCTTATCGGGTTGTTCCTATATCCTTTCTTTCTCTCTTTCTACACACACACTCCCACACACACACACACTCCCACATAGCCAATCCATCTTTCTCACATAGTTAGCATTACATGGCCATGCTCTTAGGGTTAAGATGTTCTAAGTGTTTGTCCTTTTATACTGTTTTGGTCCAGAGTTAGATGGACGTCAAGATATAAAATTTAGACCATTGAAATGGAGCAGAGCAGAGATGAGGCATCATGGTTGTGTGTGTGTGTGTGTGTGTGTGTGTGTTTATGAGACAGAGAGGAAGGGGGCAGAGTTCAACATAGGCTATATTTAGAGATGCTCCTCGGTCCCCTAAAGAGACACATTGCTATGCCTAGAGTTGGTTCTGTTTATAGGGAGGGCACTCTCTCTGTCTTTAGATGGCCACTGTATGATTACATAAGGATTACATACTTGTCTACTTATACACTTGTTAGTAAAGTTCTGCAGATGTTACAAGTTACTGACTTGACTAGGGATACATATTTAAGCGTCATTCATTGTCTTTTTTTTAAAACACCAACTATTCAGTAGATCGTACTATAAAAGGAAATTAATCTGGCTAAATCCAGAACCTTGGTGCTGTTATTTCAGTTTCAGCATGTTGGCCTTAACTTAATCCATTCCAAACACGTCAATGTTTCATGTCTACCATTTTAAATATTTGGAAAAAATTGTTCATTATGTCTTCCCGTTACAGAACTTTGCACACAGCTACTGATGGCCACTCGCAACTATTGTGATGACCTTTATCCGTCTTGTGTACATAAAAAACAGACGGACAGTCACTCATCCAGTTCTGTTAGTTACACAGAAAGAACAATGGGGAAGACAAGCACAGTAAACTGATACGATAACAGAGTTGAAGACAATACCCCACCATGAACAAAGAAACACACACACTACATCTAATTACACTTGGACAAACACATATATTACACAAACATTTATTAGCTTCTCATTTAATATCTCTAATCTTGTGTCAATATGAAAGACATTAATCATGATTGTGGAAGTGACCAAGTTACCAGTATTGATGTGGTGCTTTTCCCTTTTCCTTTTCATTGTAGGATGAATAAGCCAGTCATCCACATTGAGAGAGAAATTCTGTACAAACTATAGTCATTGTTACTGTGATTGACACCTTTTAAGATAGTGATCAGGACCATGACCTGCACAATGCTTCCTGTTGCCTGGAGAGACCTGGCCCGTCTCACTGAGACCATAATATCTAATGCTGTTCTAGCAAATCCCCAGCAGTAGAATCTCTTGTCCTCTCCAGCTGTAAAAGGGTCACCACTGTGGATTCATGTTAACCACTAGTTAAAACAACTTCTAGCTATTACGATTCATGTTAACCACTAGTTAAAACAACTTCTAGCTATTACTTTTTAGTCCACACTACTGTGTAATCCAGTCAACAGTACTGTCAAATCAACATTTATGGGACAGGTAGTTAACATTTACCGTCAAAATGTGATTAGAAATATATTACAAAAGCTAAAAAAACATCCCTCCTGACATATTGTATGCCTTTTAAGCCACAGCTGAATAAAGCATGAATGATCATTTTGGAAGGTGAATTGGAGGTTTTGGCTTGCAGTTCGGTTCTGACCAGAAAACAACATTGCCAAAAGCAAGCTGAATGGTCATTTTGGCTTTCCCTGAAAGCCTCTTGTCTCTCTTCCTGTTTCTCGCCAATCAATTCAGACTAGCCGCATTAAGATTAGACTAATCCATCATGGTGGTCTGCATTATTTATCACCATACCATCATGCATTTGGGGGAAAATGCCGTGTTGTGTTCTGTGTGCTGCACAGCTCATAGCTCAAATGTGTTTGGCACTGTATAAGGAGGTGTTTGCACAGACTAACATTGCTGTTTGTCATATTTGTCAGCCTAGAACAAGTGTGTTGGAATATGTAAATCCCAATGTGTACAGAATGAGCATTCAGCATAAATATTGCTTTGAAATTTATGCGACTGAGTGCTTATGTACAGTGAAATATGTCAATATTTTAAATGGTGTTGTGATGTTTGTTGCACGCCTGCCACAGCTCTTCTCTCCATCCTTCTGATTCTGTATTAAATTACCTTCTGGGCTTCTATGGAGACCTGGACGACACGTTGATGCAAATCTGCTTGTCTCTTGGCACAGGATGGCTCCTGCATGGAGGGAAATACATCCTCTGACACCTGCATGTCATGAGATAATAGAGCCCTGTACAGTTCCTGATTGCATGCTGTCATGATGTAGCCCAAATCTGTTTCACAGTTTGATAAGGGGATTTGTGTACAGGAAGGGGACTGACTGAGCAGTCCCAGGTGGGATGACGTCCACGTTCCTGCTGTCATGCTGATGTCACAAGGAATTTGGATGGTCAGATTTTGCTGTCTCTCTCTATCAGTTTGAAGACGCAGCAACAGCATAGCACAAACAACTTTGAGCTCCTGGGTATGGGATCTTGTGTGTTGGTTCAAACTCAGCATTTGACCTTTCTGCTTTTAGTCCTTTTCACATCTGACTATAACTATGTTGGCATTTCAACTGATTTGATAATTGCAGTGATCATATGCAATCTTAATTTCATGTCAATACGCCATATGTTTAACACTGAATGTGTTCTCCTGGACAAGAGGTGGATGTCTGAACCTCAGTACATTGTAAGGATGTGATAGAATTTGACTGAATGCAATAGTGTACACTTATATTGTATGTAAAGATGAAGTACCTATTGCAGTTTTCACATTCTCTCCTATACAGAACTTTAATTAAATAGCTTTTTAGAGAACAAGAATGACATTTTGAATAATAGGTTCTGCAACTCTGAGTAAGCAAGTTTGTGTCTCTAACCATTGCCTTTCAGTATAAATGTGCAGATTGTAGTGTTTAGACCGTGTATATTCAATAAAAAATCAAAGGAAAAGTATGAAACATAGGCATAAATACCCATGTAAGTACATTTTACACGTGAATGAGGTAGAAATAAAACCCAAATGACTCAAACACAACTAGAGTTGACACAAACAGCTGATTTGGTTCCATATTCCACATGGAGTATTATTTATTATCGTCTAAAAAATATTTAAGTGTAAGATTTGATGTAAACCAGAATGCAACAGCAATCTCAAAACTGCCATTCTGGCTTCTGCCTTTTCTTACTACAGCATCAACACTTGTGGAGCGTTTATTTGAAGCAGCAAAAAAAATCTGTAAATCCTTTCTCTTGCGTGACCTTGTAAATCAGAAACAAAACATATTTTATGAGTGTGTGTACATACAATCATGCATGTTGAAAAAAAAATGTTCTCTGCTCTGTGTTTGCTTGAGGTCCTGCAGGAGGAAGCGTTTGGCAGCTTGGTCATAATGGAATCTGGTTGAGAGCGTGCAGATGCAGCACAGTGAGCCAAAGTCTAAGAACCTGAACACATGGTGAATCCCACTTTTGGCTTGTCAAGAATGGTTATAGTTGATATTTAATGTCGCAAGCTAGTTTTACAAGGCTTGAATACAGATTTGTCAGAAAGATTGCATTCATCATGGGAAATTATTTTTCGTCTTTTCTTCAAGCATAGTAATGTTTTTGGTAAAAGACAAGTATAAAACAAGTGATACTATTTATTATCAGTATAACATGAGTGTGTCTCAGGACTAATACAGAATTGACTTATATTTTGACTCATTTTTGTTTAGGGTTCACACATTGTGGAAGAAACTGAGATACTTTTTCTGTACTGACAGCAGTCTGTACTGTACAACATAATGCAACATAACCACAAGCCATATAACATTTCCAGTATGATGTGTGACTTGCTTTTCCTTGAGTGGAAAGTCTTGCTTTCTTGTTGCTGCCATTGCTCACGCGACAGTACATTGATCTGTCTATGAGATTTAGATATGGGCGCAACATTCGTGTCGAGTTGTTTGGGTGTTGTTGAAAGGCATTTAGGGAAGTGTAGGAACATAACTGAATTTGAAGGAGATGAGGCATGCTGAGGCAAACAACAGAATGGTAACTCACAGCCATTTACTATCACTCATATGAAGCCAATGTCAGCACACATTATCCCTGCAGATACACTATGTCCTTTCAGAATGCACAGATTTGTGGTAGTTAGGTTGGTTTGACCTATTAAAAAAAAACAACCCTCTGCAGCAGCCGTAATGGTTTTTTAAAATCATCCATTTAGATGATTAAAGCTGTGTGTGTGGTTTCAATGTTAAACCTACTTTCAGATGGTTGATGATAATGTTTTGAGGGGCAGAATGGTATCATAGGTGCTTAATGGGAGCTTAATGGTAGCTTTTACTTGAATGAAACCCTCGTTCAGACCTTTTTTTGTGAATGGAACCACCTGTTGTTCTGTCATTTGCTCATAGGAAGTGTGCCTGCTTACTGGGATTAACTTTTGGGCTGGATGTGAGCAGCAGGGAACAATCCTTCCCTTCACTTCTGAATCGATGCTGTAACGTTGACAAGTCTCAAATCCGACATCTGTCTGCATGCAAAGTAGGTCTCTGGGCTGGCTGCAGTGTCCCTAAGCTGGATTGCCCGTCTTGCCATTTAACACAGACCTCCTGTTGGCCTCTGCAGTTAAATAAAATCCTCAGTCTTAGTATGCTGCTTTACATCAATGGCTGGTGGCCCTCAGAGAGGACCAGGGACTCTCAGGATTTACTGATTAGTGTTAGTCTTTCCATATCGTTATGGATCTATAACTGGAGCTTGGATAGCATTCACCTTTAATTATTAGCATTCATGTCATTGGCTTTAAAAGGCAGGCTTGACATAAAGACAAGAAAATCGAAGTGGGGAATACCCTTTTTCTTCTCTACTTAAAATGAAAGCCAGCAGTGTGATGAGGGAGGAGGGGTTTAAACCACATGAATTCCTGTAGGGCTGAGCTGGTAATATCACATAAACAGTCTCATGTAACAATTTCCTGTGTTTTTACTTAAACGGTGGGCTGAATTGTTTGTATATGAACAAGCTGGTTTCTGAGGATGTGAATGTGCGCATAACCTCCCATATTTTTCCTCTTAACAAAATTGCGCATCTCTATTTTTCCCCTCTTCTGGCTGTCTTGTCTTTGAAATTTGATCTTGGCAGCTGCAGATGCATGTAACTCGAATGGAAATAGATGTTGTAACTGTTGACCCAAGTATTTTTTCTCCTTTATACACGCCATTTCTCTTGATTAAACAGGCTACAGGCTTTTCCATTTTCCTCCTGTTACCAGCCCCCCTCTGGTACATTACACCACAGCAAAACTGGCAGATCACTGAAGTCACTTTATGCGATATTAAATAATCCTGATGATGATACGTTGTATTCGGCTTTATCGTCTCTATCATCAATAGTAGTAGTGACATTATGGATTTTTTCTTGCTGTGGTGAAAAAGCAATGTCTCCCTACAGTTTTGCGTCAATGTATGCGGTCCATCCAGCAGTATTAGTTTGCTCCAGTTTACACAAACAAATGCAGGGATTTACAAAGCCTTACACATAAACTCTTGCACACACAGCTTGCTTTTAAAAGTGTTATTTAGGCCTGCATGGCAACATCTGCTCCCTGAAAGTGGTTGGCTGTGGATGTAAACTTAATCCATACAGAGAGCATGTGTGCTGATTTGTTATTTTTGTTGTATATGTATCACTTTTTCTTATATTTATTTACTGGTTTATCCATATTTTCCGTTTTTTCTGGCATAGTTTCACCCTTGGATCAAACTTTAATCTTATCTTATGTACGTTTGTAGAAAACTGAACAACACACAGAGTTGATAATATAGATATAAAAGTTTGAAGCTAGAACTTGTCCAACAGTGTGTTGTATATAGGAACAAGTATTATAAGACAAAAGTAAGTGCTGTCACTAAAAAGTCAACATGTAGCAAATAATACAGGCCGCTGTAGTGTATTCTTTTTCATGTGACAATGAACATGAAAAGCGATACACCACAGGAGATTCTAATGCATGTGTGTATGTGTTCGCATATGAGAGATGGACAGAACACTGATGATATACGCTCGGTTGCCAGTTAGAAGTTACACCAAGCTAAAACCAATGCAGACTAAAAAAACAGTCTGGCATTAAATCCTCCCTTCAGTTCTTGTTGAAACAGCTTTGTTATTTTGGAGGCTGTAGCTTGTGGTGCTGTGTGTCTTGTGTAACAAGTATTTCTATTATTTGTCCCCCCCATTTACAGTATAACAATGAAGGTGGGTTTAAATAACAGAAACATCTGTCAGTATAATGCAGTACGAAAAAAAAAAATCCCAAACTACAGCCTCCTAAAGATCATAAAGTTGAATCAACACCTGTTTCAACAAGAGCTGCATATTATATCTTTCATGAAGCAAAATTTATTGCAGGATTGTTGTATTAGACCACATTAGTTTTAGTTAGGTGTAACTAATAAACTGGCAAATGGGCCTACTCTCGCCTTGTACTGGTAGCATGAATTAATCATTATGGGGGTGAAATAACAAGGGGTTTCATGCTCATTCGGTCATACTCATGCCTTGGATGCAATGAAATGGAAAACAGCATGAAAACATCAGTGAGTGTCGAGCTTCACTTAGTCATAGTCCAGTGGGCTAATAGCCTTCCCATCTGGACCTAAAAGACTTATACAAGTTTCACTCTCAGTCTAAAAGTGTTTTAGCTTAGAAAATAAATATTTGCATAAAGAAGGATCTGTTTCTCTCTTTGAGCTTGTATTGCCCACTGAAGTTGAGATGGTTTGATGGCGAAAATGTAGCCTTGTAGCCCTATAATAATCCAGATCACACTTGTTTATTACACTGGATTTTGGTAAGTTGAATCACGGGGTGGACACAGTGTTACATAAGCGATGACCCACAGGAATATGAGTCATTTGACATATACTGTAGATATGGATGGTAGATATTGCAACTCTACTGGATGAAAAATTCACAACACTTCATTACAAATAAAATAAAACAGCTGTTGTTAGTGTTTTCTTGCAGTGTGTTAGTCATGCTGTGGTGTGGCACTGATGTAGACCAGGTTACCTCGCTGTAGTGCTTCTAGTGTGCTTCTGGATGGCAACTCTGTTTTCTCCTTTAGCTAATGACTGTTAAGCCTTTTATTTACAACTGTACACCTTCCCAGTCTGTATGTGTATCTCTCTGTCATTCTGTTTATATAAATCATGTATATGGCTTTGTGACTCAGAGGTAACATAAGTGGGGAGATCATAACAGGGCTAATGCTTCCGGGCTGAATGAACAATTGAATTTCTGTGGCTCTTAACCTGTCATCATTATGGTTGTGATGTGTCCTCACAGACACTTTGTGATGTTGTAGCAGTGGACAGTTTCTCTATCCAAGTTCCTGTATTGCAGATGGTCCTGAACGTGTAAGTAAAGTATGTTCTGATGCCTTGCTTTTATTCCATTACAACCAAACATAAAAAAAAACAATGTCCCAGTGTAAAACAAGAGCCAAAAGCAGAAACAGATTTGTGCTTTCATTTAATTTTGAACCCATTTGGGATAACATCCAGTGAAACATGAAAGGCTAGGCATTAACTTTAAGTGCGCCATAGAAGAGAAATACAAAATACAGCAAACTATGGACAATCTTATACCAGTCAATATTTAAAGCATATCCTGCAAAATACTCCATACAGTGGTTCTTCTCTTTTAACACAGGAGCATTTTCTGGTAAAATAACTCTAAATACAACTTCTCCTGCTGCGCACCAATGGCACATACAATTTAACTAAGCAGTTCGTCAGTCATATTGAGTTGCCGAAGGTTGCACATTGTATAATCTTAAAGTAAAAGTGTCCTCATGGGCTTGTTTGAATTGAAGCAAACACAGCTTATGCTGAAGTAGAACACCGAGGACATGATGGAGCTCAAAAGGTATTTCTCAGCAAAGAAATCAAAATAGCTGTCGTCACTATCTAAATAGCTTTTAATACAGTATTAATGTCTTTAAAGGAAGATATGAGATGTGTCATCTTTTCAATTACACAGAGAGATGAACACAACATGGTCAAGGGCAGCTTATGTACACTCAACCGAATATGCTGCATTTTTAGAAATTCCCCACAAAAGTCAAATCTTTGTTTCTTTCCCTGTTTCTTTCCTCTGTGACATTTACTGCTCTCAGAACATAATTTCAAATCGCTGTTGTGTCCGTTAAAACTAATTCCTACTTTCCCTTCTCCTTGCTTGTGGGTTTGAGCTCCCCTTCATGTCTCTGTCTGCGGTGATGTTTATTCTTTCTGTGGGAGGTAAAAGACCACAGCAGTTATGTGAAAATATCTGGAGACATTTTCAGTTTGTATTGATTAGAAGATGAGATGCATTGTATAGAAAAGAGTTTTCTCTAATGCTCTCGACCATAACAAAGCTTAGTAGCATCCCGCAAAGGGGGAATGAACTGTTTAAACTCTGACTGACCCGAATTCCACTCTTACAGACTTATTACTGAGAGAATAATGCATATTGGTAAAAATCCTACTTTTCTGAGAGACATGGATTCAACTAAATAAAAGGTGTATCTTCCAGAGGTACATGCCACTTTCAGTACGGATGAGAATGCTTTTAAAACTGAGAGGGTTTGGTTAATCCAGTGGGTAGGTGCAGAACCGAACATTACCAAGGATTAGAGAGGGATATTACTGTCTGAATGCATTAGAGGTGTATTAGATAGCTCCATGATGGAGCACAGACTAATGCACCAGACTCTGAATTACAGTGTAATCTGCATTTAATTGCCCAGAGTTTTGTTGTGATAATGGTATTATCTAATGGAAGAGCTCTGGAAGGGTTTGTACAAAGAACAAAAGGCAGGGGAGATGGAATGGGCAGTTACAGATGTGGGACTTTAACTTTAGGATGATTACACAGGTTGGTGAACTCGTGACATGATTTTTGACCCAAGTTACACAAAGATCCCTTTCACTACAGCTGAGTTGTTTTCAACAGTGAAAATGCCAAGAATGTAAAAAGTGGGGTTTTTGATTGAATACAGTTGAATTGAATTATGCAGCATGGAAGAGGCCTTTGTCCGTGTGTAATCTGCATGCCTTCCAGCAATTGTCAAGAGACTTACAGGCACTTCCTGTAACTTGGTCAAAATGACATATGTCCAACTACTAAAATTTAAGGTAATGCCGTGGTTGTTAAATGTTAAATTCCATAAATTACATTGTGAGTCTGTGCCTTGTAATATTTAAAACCAATTTACAGAAAAGAAAATAATAAGAAAACAGAACAAAGCTTTTCTTTTGGACATCATCCTGTGACTTCACAAAGAATAGTAAATGCATGCAACTACTCATGCACGTACACACACATCTTTGAAAAGGGCGGTTGCCCTGGTTGCAGGTTTAAACACTAAATATTAATTTGCACAGTCCCACTTTAGGTTGTCAGTAAGCACATGGTGTCATTTTTTTCTCTTGCTTTGCCACTGACTGCCTTTTTGTTGTCACTATCTGGAAGAAGAGGAACGCCTTATACTCACTGTCCCCTGCAGTAATTTCTCTACTCTTGTCAGCAGAAAAGGCTTCATGAACCAACTGTACTCTTGTAGTGTGAAATTATAACATTATTATCAAAATGATAATAATAAAACATACATTTTCAGTTCTTTTAAGGTATAATTTGGCAGAGCCTCTATTAAGCTCTCACAATCTGGTGGGTCTAGTACTCAAATCTGGTTGGTCTGTTACACCAAGTCAACTACTACTGTATGTGATGGAGTTTGCAGAAGTGGTATTTGTTCAATATAACGTGGACTGTGAGATCTTAGAGAAGATGTGAAATAACAGGCTGAATGTCAAAGGCTGAAATAGAAAATCCAGGTCATTATCTGACACACTGATATGGATCAGTTTTTCAATTCATCCAGTGAGAAATCAATGCAAATATTGTTGGCACCATTGATGAAATGCCAATATGGTTTAGACCTATTAGAAAATAACAGCTTGACTGGAATTTGAGCCTCTCAGGCATTACTAAAGGCAGAATGCTTCACATGGTCTGACTCACCAAAAACTTGACAAGAGCAAGGGATACTACTATTCTTGTAAAAGTCATCACACATAAACATACTGTACAAGTGCTGGACAGACAAACATAAGTCACTGAAAGAAAGGCTCAACCTTGAAGTTTCACAACCTGAAATCACTAACATGACTTTTTCCTTCTTCCTTTCATTTGTTTAATTGTGACAAAAACAACAGACATATTGATCCACTGCACATTTTCCTCTCGTGTGTAACTGTAAGCTTCACTTCAATTAAACAGGATCTATTAATCAATGCTGACAAGATGAGTTTGGTGGGCAGAAGTCGGGGAGTATACCAACTGAAGTCAGTCCAGTCTGAAATGTCACTCTCTTCCTCTTGGGGTTGTTCAAGATCCCGTTCAATTTCAGGGATTAGACTAAGTCTCTGTGTCAATACTTGCCATCGTCGATTGTCTCTGTCACACTGGTTTAGTAGGTCAAATGAAATGTCGACTCTGGAGAATAAAGCTGTCTATTGGTTAAACACCTCACTGTGGGAAAGGTGTTCCAACAGTTTTGTAAGTAAGAGTAAGTTTGTGCATTAGATTAGGAAGTAGAACATCAGAATGGTGCACTATAATACAATAAATGATTAACACATAAGTTAATGATCTGTACATTTATGACACAAATCATGGAATCAAATCTGCTCATGAGGTATTTCCATTTCTTTTATGACATCTTTGCCCTTGATTTTATATGGAGGAACTGTTCTCAGTTTATAATATTGTTTATAGTAAATCACTGATGTACTGATAATTAAATGAAACAACACATGCAAACGTGACATACTTTGTTTGCACGTCTTTATTGTTTTACAGTTCTCTGTAGCTTTTTTTAGACACCATAATCAGAACAATTCAATGTAAATCCAGCTCCCTTTTACTGTGTATAAATAGTTAATCCTGCTATACTAAAAAGTTCCCTTTGTTCATCTAATAGATCTTCTAAATGACTAGTTAATCCTGCCACAGATTGCAAAGTGCTTTATAATCCATTTGCAAAAAGACAAGATGTGACTTTAAGCTGGCATAATATTGTAAACATAAAAAAAACAATGCTTTTTCTCTGTAGACGTGTGCTGTGTGTTTGGGGAAAAAATTGACCTTGCTGTTAAAACAGTATCAACATGCAGCTCATCTCTAATGCTATACAGGCTTCAGTGAAATAAAGGGTTTTAG
This sequence comes from Larimichthys crocea, assembly GCF_000972845.2. Classification (NCBI taxonomy): domain Eukaryota; kingdom Metazoa; phylum Chordata; class Actinopteri; family Sciaenidae; genus Larimichthys; species Larimichthys crocea. The sequence continues at coordinate 11,066,861 of NC_040020.1, forward strand.
GGATAAATGGGAGAAATAATCATGTTCTCTCCATGTCCTGATATTTCAATGAACCGGAAGGATGAACAAATCCAACAAATTTAACTTTAAACCTCTCGGAGTTTTATGAAAGCACAATGACTCGGGTAGTTGGGCCAAACAAAAAACATAACATGACAATTTTGTTATGTGACTGGCTAAAAGGACAATTGTCTGTCAGCTGCCATCCATTAAAGACTTACAGGATGGCAAAAGCATAGATGAGTGAAGTTGATGAAGAAGATCATGGTAGCTGCTGAACCTGTGCAAAGTACAGCAATCACCATCCTCATAGCACCCTCTGAAAATCATCCAGCGCACACGGAGCTATCCACTCAGACTGACCCCGTTTAAAGGCAAAAGTGGCTTTTACAACAAGCATGTTAAGAGAAGTTAGTTTCATCTCTGGAGCATCTACTCATTTATGTCAGTTCATGTTGAGCAGAGTAGCACAGCATCCAATAATATGCACAAGCCAACCATCAACAGGAAACAGGAATTTACTGAAGAGTAGTTCTGAATAAACTTCCTAACTGAGGCATATATTGCACATCTAAATTACTTGCAGTTTATCAGCCATATCATACATGTTATCTTAGAGTGATTATCCTGCAATGAAAGTGTACCTTTACAGTGTTTCTCTTTCACTTTGTCATAAAATATGTCTTACCTGTTCAGTCTTATGTTTTCTTTATCTACTGTCCTGTATTTTATAACTCTTTTTGATTATGATTAATCCTTGATATAAAACATTAAAGAGTGGCCCCTTTGGCCTCAAATGTAAAACATGAATTAAAAGGAGTAAGGCAAAACCAGCACAGGGTTTTTTTTTATCACTATTTGTGTCGATGGTTGATGGTCAGGGGCCTATTGGACGACCCTGAATCACAGAAACATTTGTTTGTGTTTATGGATCCACTGAAAAACTCCTAAAGCGACATAAGAACACTTGTTGTTGTCTACACTGTTAGTCAATGTTTGATAGTTGGCCTTTAGGAATGAGTCATTGTGGAAATGGTGTGTGAGGGGAAAAAGGTGTCAGAGCTGTTTATTTGGGCACGAGATGTGTTCCTGTCATAAAAACGCCTCAATTGTGTGTGTGTGTGTGTGTGTGTTTGTGTACATGTATGTGGATTCTGCACTCCTGGGTTCCTGCACAAAGTGCACGGCCATGTGTGTCTTTTATCTAAGCTAACAGCTTCTTTCCATCTATGCTGTTTACTGTCTGTATGACTGTGTTATCTCTGTGTTTAATCCCCACTACTGAGGATTAAAGTTGATGGTGTACATTGTTGTAACCTGAACAAAGGTCTTGTTGGAGAGGAAGGAGACGTCAGGAGGACACATCTGAAAGTTGGCAGGGCAACAGGCACCAACGTAATTGCTGCATAGTGTTTTTATTATGAATTCCTCATTATAATATTGTATTTTCAGATGAAATGTTCCAATAAATGCTTTACGCAGCTAATAACTCACTTTTAAACTGTAATTTTTCCTACTTACTCTTACTTTTCTGTTTTCTCAGTCACTTCTCTTCAGTCAGTCGACTGTATGTTTAAATTTTTATTATGTCACCACGATAGCAAATTGGTTTGTTCTTGGTGTGAATATTGGGTTGCGATGCAATACAGGAGTCTTTCTTCTTTGTGTTATTTGATCAGGTGTTTGTAATAATATTATAGTTCAGTGCATTCTGAAACTGAGAATGTCACCTGAGATGGGCCTTGTAATCAATCTGAACTCATTAAAACCTCTTTTACACACCACATAATGTGATAAACACACTGTCATTTGCTGCTGATGAGAGACAGTGATTTTCATGTTGTTTTTGGCAAGAAAGGTACTGAATCAACTTTAGTGGATGCCCAGTTGCTTTGTCTACATGATCATTTATTTGGTTTAAGAAATAGTTTATCTCTTATAGATTCTTTTAATTTAATTTCTCTTGGTGCCAGATACCAAAGCACACCAGACATGCTACGACTTCAGACTTGTTTGTTAGTCAGTGCTCTCTGTAACACTGTGGTTCTTTCAGATATACAATTAGTTTCATCTTCTCAGTGCACATGGTGGGTTCCACGAGTTCAGTTATTGTAGCTGTGTAACAGTGTCTGTCAGTGTTGCTGTATTGTCCATTCACTTTAAATCTCTCTAGGAATGCCTCTCTATACAAGAGGGATAACAGAACATTGTTTTTTACTGTTTGGTGTGCTGGTTGTGATTTGGGATCAGCATCTTTTTAAGCCAACCAAAACAATCAAAGTAGTGTTCCTCCTCCTCCAGCTTGCGATGCTGCTGCTGTCACGAGGAAACGGCACAGGTCAAATGACAGTTTTAAGCTTTTCTGCTCTAACGTAGACCTAAAGGTAATGTTCAAGAAAACTGCTAAACTGATCCAGTAATCCATGGAGTGTAATGATCTGGAGATTTTACAAACTGTCTTAAAATGTTTTGCACATAGATCTCTCTTTATTTAGATTTCATGATTTTTAGTTTTATTCATGCATCAGTTGCCAGTCAAATGATAAGCCTTTGCTTTCTGTTTATATAGCTCCCTCATCCATTAAACTTCTTTTCAACCTACCTTATGCTGCTTTTTTGGCACACATGGTTCAGAGCCATGTCCTAATAATAACCCTCATAATTCTATTTTCTGGGGCCACTGGTCTGTGAGAAATCACAGCCCACAGCTTGTTCCTTTGGCTCTAATGCACTCATCTTTAAGCCAATCAGAGGTCTTGTGAGGATGTCAGCCCCTGATGATCTCCTGATGATGAGACAAAAGAATTCAAAAATAAAAAGGAAGAAGAAGAGAAGCAAAAGGGTCCATAAGGTTTCTTGGCATCGCTGATCTTTTTTTCAATATTGTTTGTTAGCACCACAGTTAAGTCATGTGTGATTTCTTTTTAAACTTTTGTGATCATGTAACAATGTGTCCTGTTTAATCTGATCAGTCCAAGGCCTAAGGGTAAGGTGTTGCTGTGCTTTAACACTGCTGTGACTGCTAAACACACAGGACTTAGATGTAGTCACTGCAGCTTTAGCACAGGAAAAAAAGGGGGCAGGCATTTCTCATTCATTATCAAAATGATTTCATTAGTTTTTAAGTTCATTAGATTTAATTAGTCATTCTTTCTACTTCTCCTTCACTCTTCCTGTCTCTTCACTGTGGGTCATATCACTCTTTTGATGTGCCTTTTAATTTAAGCCACAAGCTTTGTTTGAGGTGTTTAACTGCGGTCAAAGGATTTGCTTTAGTTGGCACCCATTCATCTCCAACACTGCCTTGGTTGTATCTGTTAATGTTTCATTGCTGAATTGTTTATTTATCGTAATAAAATAATTTTTGACTCACAAATTTAAATACCAATCCTGTACTCCTGCAAAAAACCTACAGTACATGTCAGATTATTATGTTGATAAAATCAAAAACATTGATATTTTGTTGATAAAATAAAACCCCCTTCACAATAGTTTGATCACAGACACTCTTCCACATCAATGGAGAGGTGAAAAGATAAGCAGTGTTGTTTTAAAAACACAGATCTGGAAGACAGTTTGCAAACTGTTAATTTGACATTAAGTGCTGTTGTTCCTCCTTCCTGCTTTCTCAAACTAATGCACGAGTAATGGCACCTGGCTGTTGGAAGGGCGAACACTAAGTAGTAACAGCAACTGTGCAACAGGAAGCTATGGGGTGTACAAATGTGTGGAATTTGAGAAACATTGGTATTGACAGTGTCACTTACACGAGGTGGAGTCTACAAATAATTTCATATCTTTGCAACAGTATACGTGCACCAGTGTGTTGTAGCAAATTTGACTGTATTGTATTATATTTATGTCTAAAAGTGTCACAATAGAGTAGATTTGGTCTGACACAAGATTTAATACCATTGTGAACAGTTAATGCATCTTTTTACAGTCAAGCTTGTCTCTGTCCAATGTTGTTTAAAAAATAGTTGGACTTGGAAGTTGACTGTGATCATTTGCAGAGAGCCTCTGACTACAAGGAGGCTCTTGAAATGGGCAACCAGTGTTAATGTTGTGTCAAATCAATATTACACACATTCTAAGGACCCTGAACGACCTGGGGCTTGTTCAAGTGTTATGTTTATGGAGTTAAAAAGCAATCATGGTGTAGAGTGACATGTTAGAATTGTAATTACTGGCTTGAGGGCCTGAAAACACGTAACCGTAACTTTTGTTTGGCTTACTAGGTAAAGCTAACAAAATGCATGGTTAGTGTTAGTGAGTATGGGCTGAACTGCAGAAATATTGCTAATTACTTTAAGGTAAAGAGGCTGTGAGTTGCACAATTTGATGAAAGTGTTGACGTGAAGCTTAGTTCTAAACACACAGAACGTTTAGGCTGATCCGTGGGGATTCGTGGGGAAATGAGTCGACAGCAACATCGGTGTAACCAAGATAGGCATAAGAGATAAGTCTTCCATTGGTAAACAGTTGCCCTTTGCTTCCATTGACTTCCTTTCTGGATTGCGTTGACATTTTCGAAAGAGGAACAAAAATAATAAAGAAACTAAACAAATGACATCAAAACTTGAAATCGTATTGAAGGCACAAACCGTTCCTCTCGAAGTGCGGTAAGAACTTGTGCTCAATGACTGCTAATGTAAGTCACGATGTTCATTTATTCATTCATTTTTAACTTGACAAATGCAAAACCAATCAATGCTTCAATCAAAGTGCTAGTTGGGTAGCTGAACAGTGTCTATAAACCCCTCCCCCGACACTTCCCTGACATTTGAACAGGGGGAGTCTGACGATTTTGTAGCTTTCAACAATCACGCCGAGCATGTCCACCTCATGCAGTTATAGGCCAACTTCACAGGAGAGAGAGAATATAGGCTACTGGATGTGAACTTCTCTCTGGAGCTCTCTTTTATCATTCTTGACACTCATATATTTGTATCGAGAACAATCGAAGGCAGGAAGAAAAACTAGAGGCAAACCTTTTTGCTTACATTTTCCTACCAGAGACTCTGACCAGCTATTTCTTATGGTTGTGCTTTTTCTGTTTTTTAATAGCGGATCCATATTGTGTGTCAAAAAAAATGAAGTCGTGCAACATTCTTGACGTGACGCAACATCCCTATGAGACAGATTATAAAGTCGATAACAATCAAGAAGACAAGCAAAAGAGCACTGTTAGCTTTGCAGAGATGGAACAGAAACCACACCAGTGAAGAAGCAAATTCTTGACACAACACTCTGAATGTCCCTCTAATTTCGAGCTGTGTCCACCCTCAAACTCATTACATAGCACAGCTATCGTAGAGCATGTTAGTCAAACATTTCCTCTGCTGCTGAGGGAATGCTTCAAGCAGTGTCTTGAGCTGCAGCGCTAATTTGACTAACGCTCATGCATTCTCGAACAAACTGAATTTTCAGCCAGAAGCAGATAAAACCCTCAATGGATTGCAGATTCACCAAGGAATGAAGAAGATTATGCCCAGTTCATGGAATTTAGTTTAATGGTGGGGAATCAGTACCTGAGAGATGAAATCAAATCAACACTTCAACACATTATCAACACAAAGTCAGGCTGCATGTGTGGATGTAAACGGCTAGTTCAAGCGTTTTTGTATCATTCCTCGTGTGCTGAAATTCCCTAAAGCTATAGATGGGCACCACAACACTTCTTCCTTCCCTCTCCTCTTCCCGTCTATCCATTTGCTTGCAGGAACTCTGTCAGCTTCACTTAGCTGCCCTGTCAGCGATTATTCATAATGTAAACAAGAAACACACACACACTTCATCTCTGTTACTCCTGTAGCTAATGAGTTCTGACGTCACAATCACACACCCCCCCGCTTGCCTTTTTTTCGTCCGCTTGTGCACACAGTCTGACACATACATTGACTTGCTTTGCTTTGCATGCTTCTGCTGCTGCTATTCAGACACCTTAACAAGGAGATTGAACTTTTTCTGCCTTAAGGGATACGGGATATGAGTGGCACATAACACAGGAAGGAGCGGTGAAATGGGAACCGAATGAGGCAATAGCATTGTCTTGCCAGAGCTTTGGCCTATCCCCAGGCGTCTTGGGGCCTAGAAAATACCTGCCACATTGTCAGATTTTTATGGTGCCTCTCCCTTCAGAAATGAACTTTGCTCAAGGAGGTGGTGGGGTGATAATGAAGCGTAGTCTGTGTGTATTTGGGTATTGGTATAGTGGTGTGGACAGGAAAAGGTCAATGTTCGGTGACTAATAGATCAGGTCTGCTCAGTGCTTTACTTCCTTGTTCCATTGTGAAGAGAGGAAAGGATATGGTTTGGTCGATTTCTAGGAAAAAACATCTTAGAAAATAATATAAATAGTTCATACAGAATAATAACCGTCCCACACAATAAACTGAAGGAGAATCTCTCTATCTATTTCTACTGTTGAATCATTCATACTGGAAGTTATTGCTACTGTTTATACTCTTTATTTCATCATCTGTGTTCAGATGGTCCAGTTTGAGGTCAAACAAAGTGTGAAATTTGGATATTTTGAGCAGAGATGAGGGACCAGGAAAAGAAAAAAAAACACGTCATGAAGACGGAAGAGGGAGGAGAAAATGTAGGCCTTTGCCAGATGACCTGATTTCTGTGACAAGGCGTGGTGACAACCAGCATTAGGTCATCTGTCACTTTCTCACAGAGAACTAATTTTAGCATTATCACCCTCATCTTTCTCCTTCTTCTCTTTCCCCACTCTCTCCCTCCCCTCTGTCACACCACTTAGCACCAGCCACCGCATGTCTCCCTTTGTGTCAGCCACGACTTGCTGGTGGTTACAAGGTTGACACGTTCAAGCGCGCTGACTGTGTGTGTGCGTGCCCGCTTGGATACGGTGTGCAGGAGGCGTGAACTCATGATTGGAAGAAGTGGCCATTGTGACACAGACATGCTTCACAGCTGACGTCATCGTTTTTGTTTTGTTTTTAAGAATATATCATAGTGCTTGTGCCACCAGCTCATGAGCACTGTGCAGCTCACTTCACACACTCTGTGAATGACTTCTGCTATTGTGGTGTGTGTGTGTGTGTGTGTGTGTGTGTGTGTGTATGCGTGTCTGAGCAAACCGAGCATCTATGAATGTGTCTGTGATGCTTTGTGTTAGTGCGTGTACTGTTGACAGTGAATGAATGATTTGTTTCTTAGATAATCACCATTCATTCTCTTTCTGTCATGTGTTAAAAGGACATGCATTCCCTGTGTGCAGACATCTACTAGCATGCATATTTCCTACATGAGTTGCATAGCCTGCAGCTTGCAAATATTAGAGTTCACAAATGCTGACACTATTCTAGTCAATTAATCAGTCAATGCAAGTTCAACAACAAATCTGACTAGATTATTAATGATGAAGTTATTCATCAGTCAGATGTGCTTGCTATTTTCCAGTGACCACTGCTGTTATTATTGTACATTGAATATACCTTCTTGGGCAAAACAAGTGAGTTTAAGATGTTACAATATATGATGGATTTATTCTTAATGAAAACTATTTTTTGTTGCCCATTATGTCCCATTATGATTGTGGACAAGCCCTCTGGATTACAGTGCAACCTGTTGTTGACAGCTGTAATGGTTTGCTTCATTACTGTCGATCATGTTTTATTTCAACAACACTAATTTCTGCCTCAGTTTGACTTGTCACTCGTGTGTCTGATGAGGTAGACATTTCATATTAATGTAATCTTATTTGTGTATGGCCCAAAGCAGAATGTGGCCATCTGTTGTGTTGCACATTATTAACTGACCACACTAGGTATCACCCTACAGAACTGTATGATTGATCTGCCTGTAATATCATCCACTTATCCAGGCACTATGGCGTTTGGTAGCTTGCTGTTTTGAAGATAAACTAGAAAGCGTTTGCATTTCCTGACTTGTAATCAGTCACAGTTTCCTTTGCGCCAATTTTCGCCTTCCTGCTTTCCTATTATTGGTTGTTATTTTCTGTGACAGGAAGTCAGAGTCGATATGGATGGCCACAACTGTGTATTTGATCAGCTAACATCTAAACGAGCTGACACAGCGGGAAGACGCTCATGCAAACACCCAGTCACACACACAGGGCTCAAATTGCCCAGTTCCAATCAATCATCTGCTCTGAAGTGACATGTCTCGAATATGCCCATGTTGGCAGACCTTAATGCAATCTGTTGGGTACTAAGAGTTTCTAAGTCAACAGTTTTTTTTTGCAACCCATCTGCATCGTCTGCTGTCTGTCAGATCTAATGATCTACAGAGAAATGGAATCAAATTCCAGTCAGCTAGACGTATTTCTATATGCAAAGTGGTTAGCAATGTGTCTGGTACTTACACTTTTCAGTTTGGTCCTATAAACTACATTTTATAGTATTGTGTTTAGGTGTGAAATTCAATACTTTGCACATGCAATCCAAGGACAAGCTCAGCATAAACAGCAAACATTAGCCCAGATGTGTTTGCATTCAAGGCACCGCAGTCACATGAGCTTGTTATTTGCATCGGTAGACCTGCTTTCCTTATTCCACATTTTGTTTGCAACTTCAACAAAGGATGTGGTTGATTTCAGCAGTGTGCTGTAAGGCATCCTCATCATAGCTGCACTCCCTTTGCCTCTGTGGGCTAATGCAATTTCTCAAAACCACAAAGTAACTGTCAAAGCTCTTGCTGCCTTGACATTTGTTGCATGCTTGTGTGACTGTGTAGTATGAAGCCTTCGCAATAGTTGTCGTTCAGCACTGGTGTTCACAAGTTGTGCAAGATGCTGGAGATAAACCTGCTGTCAGAGTGAGAGGAGAGAGGTGGAGACTGGGAGAAAACTAGACAGAGAAAGAAAGAGAACCAGGTCCTGTAAGAAAAACTCCGTTATGTAAGTGGAAATAATGCTGTTGTGATATCTTGGAGCATTTCCAGCTCCATGGCACACATTCCTCACACATTCACACACACCCACCCACACAAACCCACTCAGTGGAAGGCTGTGGAGAGTAATGTCCTGTCTGGCTGCAAGCTGTAAGAACCACAATAAGCAGTTTCTCTGGCCAGCTGACCACAGCTGAGGGAGCTGAAGGAACAGAGGAAATACAGTCTGAATTAGCAGACCATAAGCTGTAACAGACCACTGTAATTAAGCTGCGATGGCATGTTTTAAATTTCTCTTCACAATCTCTTCACCTCCTCTTTTCCGGGCTCTGTCATTTCATTACCCGATTTAACCAGAGGGGACATTAAAGTTTTATCTTTTTTCTCATTATTCACGTCTGGCTATTATTTTCTCGTATTCTTCACAGTTTTTCTTGTTTTCACGGTAATGTTCTACTTTATGTGCTGTCTCTTCTTTTTACCTCGTCTCTCTCTCCTCCCATACACCCCACAATTTTCTCTGCTCATCCCAGCCCGTCTTTTCTTCTAGAGTTCAAGGAGTTGTGCTCACACTTTCAGTTATTCTTACTTATGCTGTCTCACCTTGTCTATTCCAGGTCAGGGGTCTGTCTCTCTGCTCTTTAAATCCTTCAATCCATTTCATAATCTAATTTTTATGCTTGTTCTGTTCAAAGTGGCTCATAATGAACAGGCAGGAACGTTCTTGTATGAAACTTTGTCAGTCTGGCAGAGCAACACAACCTGTTTGGTGTGTTTTATCTACTCATTGCAAACATAGACGACTCTGTTGACTTACAGTTCAGAAAGCTTGTTTGGTGTCACCTCCTGTTGACATTTCTCTTCCTCCCATGATTTCCAGGCTTGAAAATGAGAATGCACATTTTATGATCACATCCCATTACTGATATTTACACTGTTGATGACTGTGAAACTGTTGCTAATTATGTATTCATACAGAGAGCTTATGTTTTACTAAATAGATACAATAAAAAGATGCAGCATGCTACCTGCTGTAATAAAGAACAAAACTGCTGTGGTATCAATATATGTGATTGTCCCCCTTTTCCACATGTCAACACTGACACTGAACCTTAAGTTGCTCTCAGTGGACAGGCCAACTCCTCACATAGCAGCTCTGTCGCCATCGTGGCGTCATGATTGAACCTGGACTGGTGTGTGTGGAATGGGTGAATGAGAGGCCACTTATAAATCTCTTATGCTATGGTAGAAAAGACCTATATAAGTGCATTTATCTAACAGTTACTACGCATAATTTTGACAAAAGATATACCTTAAGAATACATACGAGGATCCAGAATCCAGGAAGTTACTGTGCATCATAAAACTGCCTACAACGTGGAAATGTGACGTTTTCAAATTAGTTTTTTGCACAGATTAAACAGGCAATATACGTGGTAGTTATTTAATATATGTAGGTGCTGGTAGGTATATTCTTTTGGTTACCTTTGAGTAAAGCCAGGTAAGCTTGCTATGCTAAGATAAGTTAACTGGCTGATGGCTGTAGTTTCATATTTACCATACAGTTACAAGGGTGGTGACCTAAGGCTTAAAAAGGTACAAAGTAAAAACAAAGCAGGGATTTATGAATCTGACTAAAGAACTTTGTTTAAAAAAAAATGTGCTTAGCTTTTAAGTCTACATGCAAGTATGTGTTTTTTAAGGTGGGGCTTTTTTAGGAATCCTTGCTTCGGGTCTGTTACATTGACTTAATTTAACAGCACATCAATACAACAGAGTGTGATTGTTAATCACAAGGTAACACGTACAAAAAAATGTTATACTGTAATTGTAATGTAGTGTTTTTTTTTTCTTTCTTCAATTTAGAGCAAGTTGTCACAGAAAGTGTTAACTTTTGGTGCCTTCAGGGCACACTCACACACAGTGTGGAGAGAAAAACATGCAGACACACAGTCTATCACTCTGTGTATGTGTTGTGCTGCCTGAATGTGGTTTTAAGTGATACCTGACTGCTGTATCCTGTTATTTGAGTTTAACGGTAGACAATGGGAGACCTTTTCTCCCCAAATTCTCCCCATATTTTCCACATGATAATTAAATGTCTCTGCTGTATTATATTTTGTACCGTCATTTCTTTGTGTGGCTCATATCAGTTGTGGAGCGCACTATGATCTGTAGTTGACATGAGGCGAATATAAAATACAGGGTTTCTGTTGCAGAGAAGAAGCAGATAAGTGTCTTTCCAACAAATGCAGTTCTTATTTCCTTCTTTTGGTTTTTACTTATGGCACTATACACTGTCTCTGTCAATCGTTCATACCTGTAACACATGCAGTGCATCAGTAAGTTCAATGTGCATAAGTGAACGGGATACACTTAAGATTTTCTCTCATTCACAGGATTTTGTTGAATAATCATGAGGAGATATTATTGGTAAGAACGAAGCCTATGATTAGAAACATCATGATTTAATTCCCTGTATCTGGGATAATATATTGTACATTCATTTTTAATAAAATGAACCCGCTCCTCTTCTTATGAGGGGTCACATGGACCTGAACCACGAACCTGGACTGTGCTGTTATTTAATGCACATCTACTGCAGTGTTTAGGCACTGTTTGACAAAGGTTGTGACATGAATCAGGCTGTCTGCCACCACACCCAGTAATCTCCTAAGATTATTTATAGCCTCTGCCATGCTAGACCCCTGGGAGGATGGAGAGGTTTATACCATTTAAACCATTGTGTAATGGTGTGTTAAGTGTGTGCACAAATCTGCATCTCCGTATGTCTTTCTATCTGCACATGTAAATCTGCTTTTATTCTGGGCTGATTTCAAGCTTAAAACTACTGACCACTAAGAAAAGTTCACAGAAATCTAAAAGTGTAAAATCTCATGACCCACACTAATCTTTGTGTAGTTCATTGGTCCAGACAGCTGTGAAGAGCAGTTAAATGTTAGTCCGTGCTGTTGTCTGGCTCACTATTCTCTTGGGTGGGAATGCATTGTCTCTCAGGTTAGTGGGGGGTTACACACAAGTGTGCAAACTCCAAGTGTGTGCATACAGGCAGAAACAAAGAGACACACCCTTCTACACTCCTGAGGAATCCTCATACATAGTGCACTCTGGAGAAAGAGAGAGTGTTATATGTGCTGAGAAAAGCACCGTTTCAGTAGGATCAATAGAGCGTGTCAAGCGGATGAAGAGAGGAGAAATCTGGCTGTAGTATTACAGATTCACGTGTTGAATTTTCCCCAAAGCTCCTTTTCTATCTATTCCTATTTTAAACAATGGTACTGTTAAAGTTGCCATGATTAAGTCCAAACCCATAGGCTGTTCTTTCACGCCTTTTGAGTTATTCTGCGCCCTGGCCTCAGCTGACGGAAATAAAATGTTTGCAGGCATTCTGGGGGCGTTTGAAGTAATGATATCTCAAAATACTGCCAATAAAAAACTATTTTTCTCTACAATGGTGTCACAGTGTTTTCTATTTATTAGTCTGCTCTGTCGTCGAGTATAATTTATATCCCAGAGCAATACCAGGAACTGCCGGGACATTATCAGAGATCGATGTATTTGGCTCCATCTGGAGCTATAACTCAGCTGGAAAAGATCTACTGTGAGTGGAACACCGGCAGTGCTGCTCATGAAGAGAGAAGATGCAAGCTGCAGGCACCTCAGTGCTTGTTCCCAACTCTACATGTCAGGGTTCCCCTCGTATTACTCAAATTTGTACCATTAAATCAATAGCGGGGCATTAGGATGCAGCCTCAGGCAATGAGTGATGTTTTTTTCGAGGCACATCGTCCATCATTCAGGTACATTAAATTCAAGAGTTGCAGCGGTTTATTTCACGCATGCTGTTTGGAGGCCCTGCCACAGTGCTTTATTTCGTAATGCAGTTGATTGTCTTGCTGAGCTCTGTTCATTATGGTAATTCTTTTTGCGCTGTAGTTGTGCCAGCTTAATGTGAAAAACACTGGGTTTTTTTGTAATTTTATTTTCTGCCAATTATTCTCTTCACACTTAAAAAAATTCCTTCTCTTTTCTGACACATGAGCATATATTGTATTTATGAATAGTTTTGTAGACACATACTCACATCCCTATACATCTTTGTGTTATATTCCTGTCCTCTGACGTCATGTGTGCTGTTCCATTGTTATTTTTGGGGCAGAGAAAGACTGTAGCTCTGACACAACTATTGCATTTTCTTTGGTGAATCCAGTAGATTTTGCTCTTCTGCACCATAATCAATTAGCACATCCAGCCTTTCTTGTGTAAAAGAGCAGTCCCCCTAATTTGAACCTCTTCCTGTCAAATGTAATTAGGGAGCTGTGAGAGTTGATAAGGTGCATTTAGACTGTCTGCCCCTGAGTTCTTATTGTCTGACCTCACAATTGCAGGTTGTGAGTCCAATTTCAGCCTGAAGACACTGTCTAGAGGTCCAGAGGATGACGCGTTTTGTGTTTCTTAAGATCAGCCTTTTGTTTTATTTTGTAGATGCACAAAACTGCACAGTGTCGAATTAATTTCTCTTTCTGTCTTTCTGTCTACACCCACATCATCGCACCCTTATTTCCCTTTGTTTCTTTGTCCTCCTCGTGTAAACCTTGTCCAAAAGTAGGTTGGCACTTGTCTATTCTTACAGCACCAGAACCTTCGAGTCCCTGATTAACTTGGTGATACTTGAAAAAGCTGTAACTGCAAAAAAAGACACAAGATGAATAATTATATGGGCAGATAAATGAGAATACCCTAGCTGGCATCCTGCTGCTTATATCTCCTACAGTATCTCAGCGACAAAACAGGGGAGTGATCTTAAATTAAAACAGACTGCTAACTTAGTGTCCTCAATTAAATAAAGGTAATACACACACAACACAGTCAAAATAAAATCACTGTCAATATGCCCTGAAAATGACCCAGTTCAAAATCGAACACCATTAAAAATTATCTCCTTGCCCTCTGTTCAGCAGTTAAAATGTTAGCTGTTGGGTGCTTTCTCACTAGTCAATGTGATATTGATGTCTCAGTTTTGGCCTTTATGGTAAAATCCTTGGATGGTTTAGAAAACTAACTTTTAGTCCAACCTTTAGCGCAACCTTAACACCGTTGACATATAGACATGTCCTCTCCATACAGCGATGTCCCTTTGTGTCACTGTGTTGAGGAGTCACCCATTATGGAAGGCTTTAAATGTCAGTGCGCAGCAGGATAAAAATTGATCCCTTTATCATCAACACAAGGGAAATATTCACATTTGTCAATGGATGGCTAAAATAAAAATACAGTGACACGCTGTCTTCTTTTATATGTTTTATGCTGCAGGGAGGGCTGTTTGTGTTCCTAGAAAATGTCAGGTTCTCCTGAGGATTTGACAAAGTGTCTTCCAGGACCTGTTTGAGAGGTCTTTAAATGCCAGTCAGCTGTGAGTGTCCAAAGCAAATGGTTCTATAAATCTCTCACTAACTTAAGTACTTAAGTACAGAAATTAATTTCCCACAAATCTTTCTCAAAGTAAATTGGTTGAAAATCTATTTTTGACTAAGATTTATGTTTGAAATGTGCAATCCGTAGTCAAAGATTCATATCTATTACTCTCAGCTCACATAAGCCTTTTTGACCTTGTAGAGAACGTCCTTCCAAATATTCACTGCAACCAAAATTCTGAAGAGCATAAGCACATGGAAACATCTTCACAAATAGAAAAAATCTGATATTATGCATGCTAAATCATAAAACCATTTCGACATGTACATATTCCCCACATACACTTTGAATTCCTGTATGTAGAAGATGGTGAGCCCAAATTATATGCTGCTAGTTAACTATTCGTCCTTTCAAAGTTATATTTTCCTCCAAAACTACATGTAGAAATGGTTTCTGCTTGACACCTTGTTTCACTGCAAATATAGATGTCAGTTATTGCCTCCCTGGGGTTTGTGTTCCTTGCCCTGCAGACAGTTAACTGGCTGTGCTGCAGATTATCCCTCTTTTCGAAAATCCCATTAAGACTCTACCCTATCACTTACTACAGATCTCAGCCAGGGTAAGCTTGCTTGCAAGTTTGCTGATTACAGTATGCACCTCATAGTATTCTGTCAGCTAGTTTTGTTTTGATTGAGTTATTTAGGACCAACAACCTATTAACTTTCAATTATGCCAAACACTATACATTAATCAGCATATGTTTTTTGCAGTTTTAATTGGCTGCAAAGGCTTGTTTGTTGAATCCTCAGTGCAGAGTTTGTACAGACTTGCTAGTTCATACCTTAAAATAATTCCTCAAGAGAACCAGACCTCTATGGCAAAACATGCAAGAATTAAATCATACCTTCAAGTTGCCGTGCTCTGCAAAAAGTGAACAACATATTTTAAAAGTGTGACGTGTTCTGTCTCCTAAAGAGGGATGCCAGTAGTAAAAGAGTGGTGCAGTAGACTCAACTCTGTGCATCTACTTTCAGAGATCAGTAGTGCCATTTTATTCTAAATTTTTGCTGATATTCTCAGGCTATCCAAATATTAAATTATCAATACCTTTGAACAAAACAGAAAGAACTGTGTGCTTGGCAAATGTAAAACATACTCTGCATGCTCTGTGGAAAAGCTGTCTAAATAAAAGCCAGATGTATTGCTCCCCTTGTGCTAGCCTGGAGCTTGAAACAGGAAGCTGGGCCCAGCCCTACACCCAGCCTGTTGGGAGGAAGGGTATAAGGTTGATATGAGATCCTCCTCTAGAGAAACGCCACAGCTGCAAAAGACATTCTTTCATCTTTCCCAGGCCTTTAGTCAGGTGAAGAAATGTGAGTCATATGAACTTAAACACAGTGAAATGTATGAATGTTTTGTATGATTCTCACATTGATGAAAATACGTTTAAAAGTAAAAGCTTCGCTTTACCAAGCTTGCACTGAGCTGGCCTTGTTGCATAAACAGTAATAAAAAAAATGAGTGTGTGATGTCATTACTAAGAGGCCCATATCATCATGGATTATGTATAGTGCAGTATAGTGCTCAGGATCAAGGTGAAGTCATCCTCTTTATAGCGTTGACTGTTTCCTTGACATGCAGTGAGTTATCTTATCCTGAATAAATTAATGAATGAAAAAGGGTTTGAGTTATTATCTGGATCCATTAGGGACTTCATTAATAAAGATTAAATTAAAACAATGAAAAGATAATGTTGTGTTGCTATGATTATTTTTTTGGCCGAAAAGGACACAAGGGTAAAATAGATGTACTACTTTTACCTGACACATTAATTTGCGGTGGGTTTTTAAGTGACCGATTACAGCACTTACAGTGGTTATTTGTGTGGTGAAATATTTCAGATGCCTTACAGTATATCATAAGATGCAATATTCATTTGCTACAGCCCCACTAGTGATGCATTGTGACATCAGCGCTTCCCATACGGGCCATTTGAGTGTATTGCACCAGTTTATCAGATTGTCTCCTGGATTCATGTCCTTACATAATTTCATATAGACTGGAGAAATGGCTCCCATATGGCAAGATAGGGTTAGCATGTTAGCACTTTGAAAGTCTTCCTTTGAGACCAGGAAGCTCAATGCAACCCTGACAGGTAGTGTTAAAGACCTCATGTTGTTCTTCACCTAACTATATTCAGGATCCAAATGCAGCCTTCCAGGTACTATTTAGCAGTTCAATATAAAGGATACAAACGGGAAAACAAACAAACTGATTGACTGATGAGCAAATAAACAGTAACAGTAGCAAATGAAAAAACAACAATTTTACAGCCTCATTCCTTCATTGCATACCTCTGCCTGCAAAGCGACTATGCCTTATTGTCTCTCTGTGTCAAAGCCCAGTGGTCCCATCTCCCTCTAACCTGACATAGTGATGACAGTTCAGCTGTCATGAAATGTTGAATATGCTGGAGCTTCTCGCCAGCACAACCCTTCTTCCCAACACCCCAATCTCAACTTGCAAACTCTGGCGACATTTCCAAACTTTGAATGTTGCATGTAGCATCCAGGAAGTGTCTAAATGAAAAATACAATGTTTTTAGTGTAAATTCAGAATGTAAGTCTTTTGTTTGAATTGACGGATGTTGTTTTCATGTTGCACACCCCATAGATCATTATCAGATATAACCAAATATACCAACAAACTAATCTCTAATACAATATAATGTTATGTTAGTCTCAGTGAATTACTAGTTAAAATAATTGCCGTTCCAGCCAACATTTCCATCTTTTTTAAAGCCTCTTTACAATCTTTTCTATTTTTGCTCTGCATGGCTGAGTTGTGGCATTACACAGTGTCTACAGGGAGGTTCTTTGTACACCATGTCCATAGCCAACCATAGCCACAGAAGCTGAAGTTGTTGTTGAGGAGAGGCAGTGTGAGAGCTGGCACAAAGCCAGGTGAGGTTAATTCTCTGATGTGCTTGACTGGAACCATTGAGGCGTTAAAGAAGAGAACGGCCTCTTCTATCCACAATCTTTCACACTGGCTAACTAGAAATGTGTTTCTGTCGTCATGGGAGAACAAACTAGTTGCCTTGTGTCGTTTAAGTGTTGCCTTGAACCTGTTCACACCACAGAACAGATATGTGTTGACTGCTAAGCAGGAGTTTGCCACCAGTCCTTCTGGTTGGGATGTTTAGAATCTGCTTTAAAGAGGGACTTCTGTCTGCTAGATGGATGGAAATGTATGCATTGTCTTCTTTTAAATGTCATGACTATGACATTTATTGACTGCTAAGACCTAAGACCTTATTAGGGAAAGAATCAATTTGTCTATTCTTGTATTGATTATACAAGAATGTGAGGTTGTGCACCTGGACTGGGCTGCAACCCCCAGACATTGATGTTATTTCCTCAGTAAGATGTCCTTGTGGGTGTTCAGTTTCATTCTAGTCTAGTGTGGTATGCCACAGTTTTAGTCCTCCAGCTCCTTTTTTTTTCACTTTTTGTGCATCCCAAACTTTTGCCATAGTTTACTTTGACATTTTAGACTTTTACTACCACTACACACCAGTTGTGTATTGTACAGTTGGTGTTCAAGCACATTATCTGTTGATTTCTTCTTGGAGAAGCCATTAGTGATATTTAGGGATGTATTTTAAATCCCTCTGGCTCTTCAAAACAAATCAGCCATGTGTGAACTATGTTTCTTAACCTCAAAGGAGTCAGTCAGGCATGATTAAGCCCAGTAAGCAGAGATCAGCAGCATCTCGACGTGAATCCTAAGCATGTTTTTCACTTGGAATACCAAACACGCACGCACACACACACACACACACACACACTGGACTAGTCACAAGAATGCAAAACCTGTTTCATTTGATGAATGAACATCCCACTGCATCCAAACCCATCTGTTACCCAGCTCGCTATGGGTCCTTTAGTTCAATTAACAGGATGGATAATGAATACAAGACCTGCCCAGTAATTAGTGACCACAATTGGATTCCTTCTATCCTAATATGCAGTAATTTCCTAAATGATCATCGACCACATTAATGGTCAATAATCATTATTGATTGTCATTATTCAAATTTTTAAAAATACCACCTGCAGGTTTTCCCAAATGAAAACTGTTTAAACTATTGACATGGACTATTTCTGCATCATCATCACATTTAGTATAATAGTTCTGCCACCGAGCTACCTAGAGGCTATATTGGACGACATGTAAGGCACTTAGACTGATTTCTAACACATTCTTATAACCACAAAAAGGACCGCCATCTACAAATCCTGATTAGCAAATAGAAAAAATAGAGTGAGCTGCTCTGATCTCCCGCCAACAGACTAAATCTTATTGCACACTGCATCCAGATTACTTTTTCAAAGGGTAATATTTCACGACTTGGCACAGTTATTACAACTGTATTAGAGAATTGCAGAAATGTAAATTTTTTGACACTGAAAACATGCTTACAGAAAGAAACACAGTCACAAGAACAAATAGTGTTGCACTGGCTTTGGGCATGGTTAGTTAATAAATTGTATATTGTTAAAATATTAAGAGATTAATCACCTCTAGAGTTATTGTTCCTATTTGTTCTTGGTTGTATGTAATTGTAAAGCCCTATGTAACCACCATTCTGAATTTTTTTTTTCATTGATTTCTTTATTCAGTACCATCAAAAATGATGAATAACATGCTCACAAATGCTAGCTGTTACCTTTTCTAGAATGTTATCTTCCCATCATTATTTTCATAGCCTTTGCCATTTTAGGCCACCATTTGAATGAAGAATACAGTGATTAATGAGCGCAGATCCTCAGCTTCGTACAACTGCTGTACCTCTAACTCTCTGCTATACTGTTTCTGTCCGACCTGTTATGCTGAAGTCTGCCATAATGGCTAATTGTTATACCTACAAGGGCCCCTTGAGTGCCCATTGTCTAATTTGTGCAGTAGCAATCCACATCCTCCTATTACATGCCATGCCTCTTGACCACTCTCCCCCACAAGTGGCCATTATGTGTGCAGGATGCGCAAGACTCCTTCTCCGTATCCACCAATTACCAAGAAACAAAAATGTCTATGCTTTTTCTTTATAGACATCGCTTATACAATCAAAATCCATATTTCTTCAATTGAGCATTGATTAAGCCATTTAAATCCTCGTAGTCTCCCCTATACTCAAGATCTTTTGATAACAGATGAAACTTAATTGCCACTTTGAAGAACCTGAGTGGCATAATCGCTCTCTAACAGTGGTGGGATTGGATCAGGGTCCAAAGTCTTATCTCGCAAAAGGTCAATGTCCAGTGGAGACATTTATTTGGGATCTCAAGAGCTTTGTGTGAGAATTTAAATATTATGAGATTGTGAGAGTCATATAAACTACCATTACTAGTTAGACATCAGTTTTTATGGCAACTTAAATGCAGCGATGTATGCAGACAAAACAACTTTGCACACAGCCTTAAGCTCAATCTGTTCAAGGTTTAAGCCTACAAGGTATTTAATGATACTTTAATGATACACATACAGTGTTTATACAGATAGATTTGAAAGGAGCTGGAGTTGCTTTTGCGTCTGTAGTGAACTTTTTCCTCTTAGACTTGGTTACATAAATGTCTGTCTGGAAATTGCGTAGTGCAGTTATTGGAAAGGAAATCAGCCTTAGCCCCTCATAACAGAGGCATTCAACTGAGTGCCATAATTCACATATAACTATTTGATGGTACTATTAAATATTAATATTTAATATGTGCTCATGGAGAAAAAAAATTATCTGTAATGGTTTCCAAAGACCAAGCCAAACCTTAATGACTCTGAGTTGGGGTGTTTGAAGCTCACATGTAACTCAGTTTCATTGTACAGCATATGCTGAACAATGCATATTGGGTCCGAATTCACTGAATGGTTGATATGATTTTGAATATCATTGGACTAGAGATTCTTCCAGGGCATTGCCAATGATGCTCATAAGATTGAATAACTACAGATGGATTGTTTGAATAATATTTCTGCCAAATATGGTGAATATTTTAGTAAATTTACTGTTTTGCCTGTGCATTTTCAGTATCAACTGTTTGTACTTATGCAGATTAAGAAAGATAACACTATTAGTGTGCAGATAACACTAATTGTAAACCATCTGACTTATGTTAATAAAGACCAAATCATTCCTTGAATAAATGGACTGACTGTGTATATTTTCTTGTGCATCTGCAAAGTTGGCCTTATTGTCAGTGTCAGTGTGGCGCCTTTCTGTTTATTTTCTCTGTCTTTGCTGTCTTTGGAAGGGAGAAGTTCATGTTCAACATCAATGTTCAACATCTGGCACTGGTAGAGATGTTTGTTCAGTTACTATCACTTGAGAAACAGTAGTTCATCTTTTTGTTGATATTTTCAGTCATGTATGAAAATAATACTTATCATTGATACAGTCTTTAAATACTCGTTGGAATGCAGCTTTTCTATCTCTACATGCTTAGTGAGAATACTTACTGTTTCTTTCTCAAACCAATGAGAGTGGCTCCATTCAATTATGTGCCCAAGGTTTCAATTCTTGCTATGTGATAAGTTCCTTAATTTCTTCTTCTAACCTCATTATGGCTTGTTTCCCTAGAAAGTACCCTTGCTTCGTCCCAGTGTTCCCATGTGTCTTAACATTTAGTACTTCACAGTGGGAGCCTAAAGTGACACAACTGTTATACTTGTTTCTACTTGTGTTTGCTTCAATAGTAGCAAACAGTCTTCACTTTCTTCTCTATCTTTATGTAGTATGTGCATGTGTGTGCCTGTATACATGTACTGTACATGTGCCTGTACAGTGTACTCTATATGAGTGATATAGAGGACATGCATGAGTGTTGGTCCTTCAGAAGCCTCAAAGGCCAGGCTAGTTCGACAGAAAACAGAACTAATGGTGCAATATGGCGGGTCCTGTCAACTTTCACAGTTTATGAGTTAAGTGTAAATATTACTGTGAAACAGGAGCAGGATCTGTGATACTCTAGTTTACAGTACAAGTTACAGTGTTTAACTTCAGCACATAATTTATGACTGGCAAACAGTGTTAAAAGGCAAAATTGTTTACATAACTTACATTTACAATATCTTTTGCTTGCTACCAAGTAGACTTTATGACTGATATTGATTATTTATATCATATAATAAACACTTAAATGCAAATACTTGATAAATATGACATGGTAATGCTAATGTGTCTTCCTATAAGTTTGTGGAAAGCCACATTAGGCGATTGACCAGTGCACAACAGATTGAGGTAAACTAAGGAAAGGATTTGTAGTTTAACAGCTGTCTAAAAACTTGGATTTTAGAGCATCCAGCCAGAAATATACTGAAAATATACTACTGTCAGTTGCATCCCATAATATTATTTTCTTTTGATTGAAAACCTGTTTTATCTTCTGGCTTTTAATGTACTCTCATGAATGCCTATTAGGCAGTGACTGATGAACATATACAGTACATTGTGTTTTTCAGTTACCTTCTAATATTCTGTATTACTCCTTACTTGACTCTTTTCTGTTGGGTTAGTGTTAAATAACAGGGTTTCTTGTATCCTTTAGCTGCTCTGTGCTACAGTTTATTTCCCTACAGTAGTTTTAAATCCTGCTTGTGCCAGTGTTGACATATTTGCAGTAATGTAGGATTGTGAACTGAGAAAAGGGAAAGAACCTGTTGTGTATGGTTTGCAATTGAGCTGCACAACTTTAAGTTTAAGATGCTACTCTTGAATGAGTCAACAAATCATGTTGAGGAGCCGACAGATAATGGCTCTGCTTTACTTCACTGATGGCTGCAGTGTTTTAAATTCCAGAGTATTCAAGATAAGAGAGGGTCACAAATTCACATTACATGCCCTATATTGTAATTTATTATCACAACCAACATTTTGTCAAACAAACTGGCTGTATCAGTCGTAATTATGAGAAAGACACGGAAGTTTATGACAGCTGCAGTGTATGATTGAGAACAGTGCAGATGGCTGTAAATGTGCTGCATAAAAAGTGTTTCCCATAAAAAAATGTATTTATTTTTGTGATCTTCACATGGCTTTACTTTCTTGTGATCCTTTACATTTTCTTTCTTTTTTAACTATCCACGATCACAGGACAAAATGTATAACAACAGCAAACATAAACAAGACATGAATATTGTTGCACTCTTGGCCTGCTCTGCCTTCTGTAATCTTGAATCTGAATAACATTATAATGCAATTATTGAGGAGAAAACTGCTGCCAAGAAGCTTAAAGTAATTTTAGTCATCACAGAGTTTTAAAGAAAGCCAAGTTGCTCTACTTAATGTACCTATTTGCATGACAATGAAAAGTTAATGCAGACTCTTACTAGTACAAGCTTTATTGATTTATACAGTGATCACTGTTATTTAGTATTAAATGGATGTCAGGGAAACTTGGAGGGGGAGTTTAATCAATGTCTACAATAGCTGCCACACAGTAGCCTTCTTTTTACATAAAAGCCAGGGATGTTTGAGCCAGGTCTAAGCAGGAATAAATCAAAAAGCATATAATGTCTCCATTAATTTTTAATTTTCTGCCAGGGTGTTATTTCCGATGATGCATGATGACCCTGTGAGAGTGATGCACAATGTTCGGCCTTAATATCCAGACCTTTAAATTATGTTGATAGTGAATACAGTCATCGTGTAAAAAAACTGTATGGATGGTGTTGATAGGGACGCATTGAGGTTGCTGCCTCAGTGTTGCTGACCTTGACTTTATCATCATTATCACTTCAAATGTTGCTGTAACCATCCACCGTTGTAAGCGATGCTTCAGCTGCACTGTAAAAATAATTCTGTATTTTTAGACAGTAATATAAGCTGAGAGTTTCCCCTGTCACACTTGTCATGCGTGATGATGGCATGATTTATGCTGACAGAATTAAAAATGTTTATAGAAACATAGAAACGTTGGCATATTTTTGTGATAAAAAGATACAAGTTGCAGCCAGTTTGAAAGAAGCCTTGTATAAACCTGTGCTCAATAGTAATTTGCTTAATATTCTAATGCATTACCTTGAAAAACCAGTGGCCCTGTTGTGTGTCTACTTTGCTCTCTTGTTACACCCATTGTGCCCATGCAAACACCTTCCTGGGAGAGTCACACACCTACTGACAGTTTTTTTTTTGGCATATTTTAGCATGTGTAAGTGTTTCAACCAGTGAATAAAACCCTTTATGTCCTGGTCAGATCTAAATCGTTCCGGTTTTATGATGAAATCTCATTCTCCTTTTTACAGCAATGGAGTTATTGTTACAGTGGTGAAAACTGCCTAGGCATTCAAGTGGAGAAAAGAGCCACAGGAAATAATGAAAGCCTTTTGTCAATGGCACCAGTGGGCTGCAGGGCCTTGATAGTTTGATCCACAATTCTGCCTTTGTTTTAGTGTTGTACCCTGGAGATAAATCCCATCTATGTGTCTAAGAACTAGGGGATTATTTCCCTCTATCCCATTCCCTGCCTGTATTCAAGAAAAGAAAAATCAGGAAATTGCTTCAGCGAACTTCTGACCTGGAAAAAATCTGGAAGAAATTGACTTGTCAGTGTGGGAGTAGGAGTGAGTCTGAGTTATGTTATCTTTTGGGAAGAAAAGTGATTTCACTGTGTGTTGTGCTGGAAGGCAATAAGTATTGATCTGAAAACCCTCATTACACTCCCACCTGCTGTATAATTAATCCTGTCTAGAGAGGAAGGAAATTATTAGGTCAGAAGCAGACAGATATCTCCAGTTAGCCTAACAACCAATCGGAAGCACCACAACTTAGCTGCTTTCCCTTTTCAAAGCTGACTAAGCTGTTGACACACCTCACATCTCCAAAACTAATTTCTTATAGGAGAAATAAGAGCCTTAATTGCTTTATATTAAATTGTCAGTCCCCAAATCCCCGTTTTAATCTGATAGTCTTTAATAGCTACATACTTTACAAGCATTCAGTAGTTACCTTATTATTTGCTAAGGCAAATATTATTGATTAACAAACTAACTGAGTGGTGTACATTATTCCATGACAGGAATGAAGTTACTTTGAAACTAGCTTGTTACCTTTGCCTCTAATGGAGACCGTCACATAGGTTTATATATATGTTGAACCTTAGTGTTGCCCCAGAATTAGACCACAGGGACAACCGATCACAGGCAGCTGACCTCTAATGAGAACTGCAGAAGACGATGAATTACGACCTCCTTCATCGTTAGCCTCTACCAACCTCCTCATTTATCTCACTCCACCTCTGTAGCTCACATTTATACCTTCTTTCTTTGTCTCTTATATGCTCTTAATAAGCAAGGCTAAATCTGTGGAGAAAAATGTTTTCTGTTGCGTCTCTGTTACAGAAAATAGTTCAGCGTTTTAGGTCTCACATTGACCCATTTAACTTTCATCCTTTGTGTTAACTGTGTTAACTTTAGTTGCCTTGTCTCCTGTATTCTCTACTCTACTTTACTCTATTGATATAACATAGCTGTTCCCTCAGAAGATGCATGAAAGGGTAGCTGGGGTTGACTTGTGTGGTTTGATATATCTGTGTGTGGCGTTTGTATTGACTTGCCATCATTACATGTGAATACCAACATGTTGGTAACCCTAACTCTTTCTTTATTGTTTAGTACTGTGTATGTATAGATTAGAACTGATTGTATTGTCAGGGTCCTTGCCTGAAATACAGATCTAGCCAAAACTATGGCATATATTATATATACTGATTGTAGCATCATTACTGATTGTAGCATCATGGGTTGGGAAGCTGGTGTGCAGATCTCATTCTTGTGAAATCTTGGCTGGGAAATTGGATTATTTCAACAACAGTGACTACTGCTATGATGTATTTCACTCCACGTGGAGCTTCTGTGTGAATATATATACAACTGTAGCAAAGTGTTTGGAGATAAAGGGGATCCATGCTGCAGAGAAAAACTGAATTGTAGATAACTGGCATGGGCCTGGGTGGTCCTGCCAAGATCTTAAAAAGTATCAAATGTTTAGCTACATCTCTTGCAAACGATATTAATAAAATATTCACAATGTAATTGGCTATGATACTGTTGAGGTTCTAACAACTGTTGTGCAAAAGGAAAAATGTCACCAAGGCAATTTGTAATCCAAACTGTACTGTTGGTATTGGCACAAGCACTGTCTGTGACACTGTTTAACCCAGGTGTCTTCCACCCACACAACAAACAACCTTCTGCTGAATACATACTGTATGCTGGGGCATACTATATGACTACATGTTATGAGGTATCTAATCACTAAGTTCATTTATGGTACTTTACATAAATACTCTCTAATGAGAGTTTTTTTTTTTTTTTTTTTTTTTATGTTTCATCATATTGTTTCTAGCATGGCTTGACAACACCAATTCCCAGCTGAACACTGATGTTTCTTACAGTTGTGGCCCAGTAAATATTGATTTCTTTATGGCCTGCTTCATAACTAACTCATATGACAGAGCAAGTGCACAGAATGTTAACACACTACTTTTCATGTAGCAATGCAGCTGCAAACAAACTAACAGGGCTACACTTTGTCCACACATCATGTGTGTAAGCAAGAACATAAATTGTATATGACCTACGTCAACAAAAGCTGCTGCTGGTCAGGTGCTGAAGGCACATGTAGATAAGGAGATGGAAGGAAGAAGGCACAGACAATGTTTCAGGATTATTTGCCAATGATCTTTGCATAGTTTGAACCAGATAACCAGTGGCTCAATATGCAATATAATATACAGTGTAAAATATGCATAAACCTTCATGCATATGCAGATATGTAAGTAGGATGTAATATGTGTGGCCAAGGCTCTACTGTGGTCATAATGTACATTTTGACAGAAATGATTCCCTTTGTGACTTATGACTCATGCACAATAATGTACGTATGATAAATGTAAAATCTGTGTCTATGTGAATAAGACATAATGGATGCATAATTAATAATAAAGATATGTTCAAAAGAATCTGGAGTCTGTTGTATTGTTATCATTAATTCAGACAGAGAATGTCGTATAAACCTGATTTATTAAAAACATTTCAGTATCTAATAAAGTTATAAATGTAAAATATGCTAATACATATCACACTTATATTCTATGCAAATGGAGTGTTAGATTAATTATTATCTGTCTCTATTCATGATTATAGACGAGACAGCTCTGTGACAGGGCAGATGGATAGAGTTTTGACTCAAAATGAGTCAAAAATAATAACTGTACTCACATTAACAGCAGCATTGTCATTACAAATAATAACTGTACTCACATTAACAGCAGCATTGTCATTACTTAGTTTGTGTTTGAAGACTCATAAACAGGTATTTGTGGTAGTAGCCGTAGCGGTGAGTGGTCTAGATGATGATGATGATGATGATGATGATGATGATGATGATGATGATAATTAATTTGGCGAGTCAATTTTTTTAGGGAGATTTTCTGTTGATGGAGTCTATATTTTTCTGACAAGCTTGTCCACTGTGACTATTACAGTTCGTCTAGCTGCTTGAGACAGATGCATCAAAAATAAGAGAGGTGATCTGTAGGTGGATGCATGTAAAAGACTGAGACACACACTTCACATTACTTAGTTCCACTGTTGAAACGGTATAGGGAAAAAGTGAAACTGAAAATCAAGCAAAGGGTCTTTGAAAATGCATCACATCACTGATGCATTTTGAACCACTAATGGAGTCTACTCAGGGTTACTCATTGCTAAGTGAAGACTATTGAAAACCGCCATTTCAGATGCTTTCTTCTCATGCCGCACGTGTCGTCTTGAAAACATTAAGTCTTGGGAAGAAGGGGAGGAGCGCTTCTGTCTATCAAGAGGAGCAGGGAATAACACTTATGAACACATTTATTTTGTTATTTATACCATCTAGCTCACACAATTAGTCCTGGTGTCAGACAGTATTTGAGAGCCAGTTAACAGGCACCTTCCTCCACTTTGACTACAGACTACAGTGGTGCACTCAGACCATGAGAGTGTAGGCCTGGATGTGTTCGAATGTGCATACATGTTTAGTTATTGTGTCTGTTTGCAGCTGTGTTTGTCCGCATTTGTGCTCCAAATGCATGCAGAAGCGTGAGTGCGTGTGTGTCTGTGTGCGTGTCTGCTTTAGCTCCTGTCATGTCAGTGAGGAGGTGGCACTGTACTGTGCAATAAGAGCAGTCAGCCTGCAGGCAGGACTGGCCATCTGGACATGGTAAGGAGCCTTGACGGAGCCAGACATTGATTTTTCAGTCCCTCTCAGTGTTATCAGATATCGGGCTCTTTCTGCTGTCTTTTAACAATGATACACTGTATTTTACCCATCTCATTCTTTCTCTCCGTTTAGTCTTCTCCATCTGTCTTTGTATTTTTTTCTCTCGTTATCTCTCTCTCTTTTTTTTTAACAATCTCCTTGTCTCTTTTCTTCGCCTGCAGTTTGCTGTTTTGTGGTCCACAAGAGGTGCCATGAACTTGTCACGTTCTCCTGCCCAGGGGCAGATAAGGGCCCGGACACAGACGTAAGTAACCAAAGCCCAGCTGTTGCCTCTCACATGTTTGTTGGTGAGGAGTTGCCTTTCCTGTCATACTGCTGAAGACATGCAGTGTCACCAATTTTCTTATCACACGTTTTCTCTGTGACAGCTGCTATGAGCTGCCATGTAACTTCGTTGGATTATGAACAATATAGCATCAATTTCCAAGCACCCAAAGCGGCAAATTGCATTTTAAACGCCATTTAAACAGTGTATAGATAAAAATGATAAGATCAGCCCTCTTTATTGCATTGAATTTGATGACAAGCTAAGTATTAATCACAGCAACCACCTACATAAAAACAGATTATATATTGTTTACATTGGTAATGCTTAGCATCTTTGTTTCAATAGATATATCTAATATCTATTCAAAGACGTGCTTTGAAATGTTAAAAACAAACTCATAATTGAATTACAACAGCAGCTTTTGCTAATTCAATTCATTCACTGCTAATGTTTTAGTCAGGTCACTGGGTGCCACCTTTAAGGGAAATTATTTCAGTATTCCACTTGAGTGAGTCACTGTTTCCAACTCCTTAAGAAGAACTAAACTTTAGATTATTCTGTCCTTGTAATAACATATTCAAAGTTTTTTTCCTCCAAACTATCTAAAACAGGTTGTGACCTCATAATGAAATGACAGTGACCCTCATCCTCAGACGATTTATGGAGTTCATTCCATTTTATGTTCATAGTACTCTAAATAACTCTAATTCATCCAGGAAGACTCAGTTCACACAAAAGCTGATTGGGAGATTACTGTGCCATTAGCAATGACCTGCTCTGCCCTAGAGACAGATGGGAAGTGTCTGAAGTGGTGGCAAAAACCAATACACCTGCATCCATTTTGATCTGACCAAGAGATGCACACTATAATAGTACACATGTACCAGTAGCTGGTTGCTTCGAACTGTCTGAATTAATGATAACAATACACCAGACTCCAGATTCCTTTGAACATATCTTTATTATTAATTATGCATCCATTATGTCTTCTTAACATATACACAGATTTTACATTTATCATTTATTTTTAGCTGTTCTCATCTGTAATTCCTCTGGATTTGTAGGTGGCATTCCTAACAGACAGTATACTGAATCCAAGTCTAATATAATTTTGAACCCACTTTCACCCAAAAACGTACACCAGTGCAAATATAAATTTTACCAGTAGTCTGGGTTTTCCAGCACACTGTAAAAAAATGCTCATTTTGAATTATTTAAGATTCTTGATCTTATTTCATGAATTGACTTCTGTTAGTATTAGCAGTTAATATATTTTATACATTAGTTTGTACATTATTTAATCAGCACATTGGACTAAAAATGGGGGGGCTGTTACAAACATAAAATGCATTTTTAAAGGATTTCTTTCATTGGGAAAACACATTTGAAATGCTTGGTAAATATCAACTCTCTGTATGACACGTTGAATGAGATCTCTCCTTCGCCTCTTCATCGGCTGCTTGTACCAGCCATGTGCCATCAGCCACTGCTTACCTGCTTGCTAAGTGTGAAAGTCCATTTACATGCCTGCCTGTCGGGCGTGTGTAGTCTCTTGGCGTTGCACCAGCGCAGCTCAGCCTCTGTAACTGGAGATATGTCAGTGTACCATTCAAGATCATCAACCCAGACTCTTTAAATAGAGCACGCCGTGGATGACACGGAAGCCGTAACAGCAGAAAATAGTCTGAGCTCGGGGATTCTTGTTCTGAGCAGCCACCAAGGTTCAAAGCAGTGAAGGGACATTGGGTTTACCATCAGCAGGACAGTTGACTTTTAATGACCAATGACATCTGCGTGCTGTAGTAGTTTTTCTATAACACAGAACACATAACAGAACATGTAGTTATCTAATTTATTCCTATTTGATGCATTAAAAATGTACTTTATTTTAAAAATGCAAAGTTATACTCCCCCCTCAATTGTGGTTGTGCTTTGTCAAAGCCAAATATTAGTTTCCTGCAGAAACTTGTAACTCACAGGTGATGTACGTATGCTGTGGTGTACTAATACACTTACAGTACCCCACAGACAAGGGCCAATCTGACTAAGGCAGACTTCACTTAGAGCAACAGAGAGTTAAAACATTCCCATTCAGTCGTTCATGTAGAGACATATAGTGTTTTTATGACCGTATAACTACAATTGTTGTCACCACATGGCAAGCACAAACCAAATCTCTGTCTTTTGTCTCGTGCCATCTTAAAATATTTGATGCTTCCTTTTAATATACATTTCTGTGCACTTAGCAGTACTGTTGCCAGGGGCAACCACACATATTACATGGCTTGCTGCCTCCTGGGCATCCAGAAAGGCAATAACTCCCATGGCCAACAAATATCCTGAAGCTCTGCAGTATCTAGGCTACCTGCATTTTATGACTCATGTGTGTGTTTTATAACTCCCCTACTGGATGAAACATGGTACGCACAAAGATGCCAACAAGAGCCATCAATTCTTTTCAGTAGCCATGAGCAGCTAGCCTTGCTGCTGATAGGACAAGATTACCACCGTTGAATAGATTCTTCCTCACAGCAACATCCCCTGGGTGTTGTTTCAAGGGTAGATAAATGTAGATTTACGCATATTCTTATGTGAAGACCACTCTAGTGATTGTGCCACAGAGGATATTCAGTAGTGCAGTCTGAGATTCAGTTTGAGAGTGCTATCTTTGAGGAGAGAACTAACACTTGATTTGTCTCCCAGTTTCACAGGGATTGGAACGGATGTCTGTCTAGTCACAGGCGTGCTGCTCAAAAACTACTAGATTACAGCTTCTTATTAGAAATGTTACATTATTGTTGGAATTGTAATGCAAACTGGTAAATAACTGGTACAAATGAAATTACAGGTAAAATGTTGTTTAACCATGTAGCCACTGTAATCAACATTTTCTAGTAATGAGCCCATTCCCCACTTGTACCAGTGAGTCTGATTAACGCATTTAGTTTGACAAAATGTTTTTGTCCGGCTGTAACGTTACCGGCAGGCCGAGTAAGTCCAGTGCTTTACAGGACAAGACCATCAATAATTCAAGAGCTTCCCGTTTCACTACAGGGGCTCAGCAGATGAAACTGAGAGGTTTGATGTGGGTGTGTGGCTACTGCATCATTGATGTCCACTTAACCAGTGCAGCACATATGACCCGGGGCAATCTACAAGTCCTTTTGCACTGATTTCCCCTCTGCAGACACACACACACACATATTCAGACAATCACCCAGAGACCCTTGGGGCTGTTCAGGGCACAGATAGCTGTGGCAGGGTAAACTGAGTTAAGCAGTAGCACAGTGTCCTTTCTGTATCCTTTGCTTAGAAACAGACAGAACTGACCGCAGGGTGACATGGCAGCCTGGCAGAGCTCAAACACCCAGAAAATACCCCAGTGTCATTTTGAATGGTGATATGCTTTCTGTTCTTCACTATATACACCAGTAAAATAATGTCAAATAGCTAGAACCTAAAGGTATACAGTCATAAGGTGTAAACAGTTAACCTGAGAGAATTCTCATTTGTAATATTAACGAGAAATGCCGTAGGCAGGGCTGATCTAATATTCAAAAGGACAAATCACACAGGAGAAGATGGTTTTGAAAAATAGGTGTTCTGGTGACGAGGCTTGGGACACACGCCGTCTCATTACAAGGGCTCTGCTTGGGAATTGAAAACAAGATTAAACTGGAGTGGAGCTAAATTACATCATCAGTGTGACAGACATCTTGGGTTGTCACAGGCAATGGATCCTTTCATCTGTATTTTTAGTCCATTTCCTTCTAGCAAGGGTGTTGGCTATCCCTTTAAGGCAGGCCTGTTCTGGCCCAAAAGGTGTCTATAAACACCTTTTCATGGTGTTCACATTTTCATTATTCAGCCAGCCAGTGGTGCAAATAAATGCATTTAAGGTGAATTCACTTAAAGACCTTTCCTTAGTTCCTCAGGAAAATATTCCACGCAGTTGTTTAACTATACAGCAGTATTTTCCAAACATCCGAGCCCACGATTGTGAAAAGTAATATAGGACCCTAGAGGGTAAAGACCTGTACAAGAAATCTAACTTAATCTAAACTTAATTTAAAACTCTGTTTTAAATTTCTCTATTTCTCTATTTTCTATACATATATTGTTTGTTTTGACCTTTTTTCAAACAATGGAGCAATATGCTGCAATATCTGTTCTTTATCTCTAATGTATTACAAAAAAAAATATTTATTCAGATTTTTTCTAAATATATAAAAGTAGACAATCATAATTCTTTTTAGATTACAGAGTTTCACCCAAATATTCTGTGATTCTTTGCATGTCTTGGAGAGTAGTAGTATTTAATGTCTGCTTGCTTGAATGTAAATCCAGCTCCTTGTGCCTGTGTGGTGTATTGGCCCTTGTATCAGTGTCCACATAAATCAGCCTCCCACCCCTCACTGTGTCGAATCCCATCACATGGTTTCAGCACACGCCCCTGTGCAAGCCTTGGCGCAGATACAGCCTCCAAGGAAACATGGTCACAAAGAAACCTGATGCTGCATATTTGTGCTTAGTGCACTGATTTTATTTTGGTGTGTGAGTGCTGACATGTCCTGCAGAGACCCATCAGGGTACACTGTTTTGGCAAAATGACTAAATCGTTGTAGACTCAAACATGCCTGCAAACACACAAGATATGCACAGTAATCACACTGTGAGAGGTGCCAGACTGAATTATCTCTATGGCTCGTAGCTAGAGCTGGAGCGTGCAGAACGTGCACATGAGAGGAGACACATAACACCTATTCAGGTCCTTCTACAGGGAATAAGAGAATGTACTCTACTCATATATTGTGTCTAATGAAGTTTGATCTCTTTCACCAAGCTATATTTATTATCGTAGATGAGCCACCCTATATGTATGATGTGTTTGGAAATGTTTCTGTGATGTCATTCTCTGTGTGTAAAGCTATTCCTCTGATATATGATATTATATATTAACAGCAGTTGCTCAGAGTGTGGTGGATGAGAAATCAAGAAAGAAGTTTAAAAAAATATATAAGCCATTACTGTTATTACAGTCTGCTGATAGACTGGATATCAGGCAAGAACAGGAGAGTTTAGTTTAGAAAAGAAGTGGGAGGAGAGGGAAGCAGAAAGGAGATGCAATTTCCAGATAATAAAGCAGTCAGAACAACATGAAGTACTACCTAATTGTCCAGTCCTGTGCAGGATTTGATCCTAAGGCTTACTTGCTGTAATCTATTGCTGCATCCTCATGGTTACTGTAGATGCACTGAAACTAGTTGGATGATCATTTTGTTTTGGCTCTGGCCTTCTTCTTTTATTAGCACAAAATGACTTTGTTCTATAATAAATAGTCAGTGTTCTTAGCCAAACAGACAGATTGTATCTACAACAATATGGAGAAGCACTCATTTATGAGAAGTCATCTTCCCAGAGCAGGGCTTTTCTCCTGTGCTGAGACAAACGTGCTGTTGGTAATACATTTTAATGAAGTTTCTGATGTTTTCCCAAAAATGTTGACCATGCATCATAGTTTGATGTTTGTTGCTTATGCCTTGCGGCATGACAAAAACTCATAAACGTTCTCATCTTAGACCCTGAAGGGGTCTCCTGAGGGGACACGGGCTAATATAAACAAAAGTGTATGCTTACAGAAGCATTCTCAAAACCTTCATGATGATATGTGTAGATAATACCACCCAAGTCACAATACAGCATTTCAACTTTAAGCTTTTGTCACTGGAAGCAGTCAGCCACAGACATATGAGAACAGATGTTGTTTTGAGTTCCCATGCTCTATGACAGACAAAAATAAGAACTCAGGCAGTTATTAATCTGTCTGGGAAGTGTTTATAGAGCCAGACTATGGATCTTATCGGGTCTTTTGAACTGTCTCTATAGATATTTATGCACCATAGACGTTGCTTAAAGACAGTGTAAAAGTTGTAGAATGATACAATGATTGTATTAACCTTAATACCTGCTGGTTTTTATTTCAGAAAAGCTTAAACTTTTAACTTCAGCTTTAACTTTTCACATAAGTCTCGGTGGAGGACATGTGAGACTAGTAGAAAGTAAAGTCTGTTGTTACAGAGCAGGTTGAATGTGTTCACTGTGTGTTGCTGAGAAACAGTGTTTATTCAGAAGCTTCCCCTGATACCAGGAGAAAATTAAAAAAACAACAACAAAGAAACAGATTGATTTCTAATTGTTACATGCACAACAATGCCTATTATCTTCATGCAATTATGAGACACTGCTGCTTGGACACGATTCATGTCAGCAGATTAATTCAGTTAGGTTTAGTTGATGAGACTGACCTTCAAATACCGTAAGATAGAAGTCAAATTATGGGCATGTAAACATCCAAATAATAAGAGCTATTGACATCCAGTTCATAAAGCCTCTTTGAGTCTCATCAGTCTATACAGTATATACAGTAAATTCCTTGAAGGTTAAGCAGGAGTTTAAATAATAGTCTTTGCTTTTCTGGACACAGCTTAATTAAACACATTGTATCAGCATAGCCCAAACCATATCCAAATAATAATGCCAGTAATATGTCCAACCCTATGAAACAAGCCATCTCAACAAAAACAACCGCTTTCTTCCAAACGTACCAGTACAGTGCCAGCCAACCAGAATTGCCAACGCCAGTCAGATATATCCATTCATTCCAACCAGATAATCGAGTGCCTGTCATCGACCTGTCACAGGGCTAATTTTAGGTGGTTGCATCTATATGTGCATTAGTTAATGTGATACTTCTTTTAAAGATGCTTCCTGGTCCAGAGACAGTAAGACTTTGACATGCAGTCACAGCTGGGATGTGACAAACTTCAACCCATGTCAACCCAGGGGAGCAGGCTCTTTCCACAGCACTGGTGTTATGACAGATCGATATATATAATAAAATGTATTCTCACGACTCACAAGCAAAATATTAAATGAAATTTGTGATTTATTGTGTCATGTCCAAATAAAATGCCATTAGTTGTGATGTTTATTGTTGTCATTAAAATCACACACTGTCATTTGATTTTGTGTCTTAATTATTTTCACATGTTGACATAGGTGACACAATTTATCCAGTAATGCTGCAAACGCACTCCATGTCTTCCATTGTTACAGTATTGGATGATTTTGTTTTAAAACTGAAGATTAAATCAGTCTTTTTGAAACCTACTTTCTTCTTCAAATGGGTTTTGGATTTTCCTTGTGGTTGATTCAGTTTACACATTAAAATAAAGAATTGGTACACTATACTGTACATTGCAAGTTGAAGTTACAATTTTTAACTTTTAAGAAAATAAGACACAATGTTTTGTCACTTTTCTTTAGAAATGTGTCATTATTTCCAGTGATTATCTGTGTTGACTTATAGCTGATAGAGCTTGCCCTGGGCTACCTACTGATGGTATTTATATGCTCTGGGATCCTAATGAACAGTAACAGATCTTGAGTCTCTCTTGCTAATGGTCTGTGACGTGCCTGTCTAAAAAGTGGTTTGATCAAGGCTTTGCTGGGGGAAGACAATGCAGAAGGGTGTAAGTGCTTACATGCTCCCAAGTGTGTGTGTGTGTGTGTGCTGCTGTAGGATAGAGAATGGGTGGGTACTTGGAGGTGCTGAATCACTTCCTGGTGAAACTTATCCTGTTGGAAAATATTAAATTGCCATTGTTAAAGTGAAAACATCTATGGCCTCAACTAAACTTTGTTGAGAAATTCTTCAGTGCTGTCATCTGCTTGACCTTTCAACACTGAGGCAGTTCACAGACTCTTATTTCCTATTTCCTTAACACCTACACGGTTGTTTCCACACATACATACAGATAAACACACTAAAACAGACAGCAGTAATTATTAAAGGCAACTTTAAGACTAGTTGAGGTCACGTGTGCACTCTCTAATTTATGTGGCAAGGGGAAAAACAAATGCTATGCCTCGTTCTTCTCTAGGGCAGATTTATCATCACCAATGCCTTCCATTTGCACACTCTTTAGAGAGATTATCTCCATCTGCATCCTGACTGTCGACTCTCGGCTTAACAGGAATCCTAGTAAGGTGATCAAAGAGATAATGTCTGATCCTTTGCCTTTGTCATGACATTTAAGCTTTAGTTTATTGCAGCAGCTAGGTCTATTTTGGATGATAATTCACACACCAGGATAGGCACAAAAACTAAATATATTTATTAAAGAAAACATAGCTATCTTAACTTAAAGACTTTATTAAAGACTGACTTATCACTCACTGAAATCAGGATTCTACGTGTCTAGCACCTAACTGCCTTCATCCCAAAGCCTTTCCACCTATCTTTCCAATAGCACGAGAAGTCATCTTCCTTTACAATCAGGCTAAGAGGGTAGCCTGATTGTAAAGTGTAAAGGATACTCAATTTAAACACTCTGGGAAATGTTAATTTCAAAATCAAGATCAGTCCAGCAGAGTGTTCATCTGTAGACCCTGTACAGTTATACAACTTCAAAGTATAATATCTTAAAAAAATAAATATTTTACTCTTAGTAGTAAATCTATGCTTTCCCATTCTGATTATTCTACTTGCAACCACCTTGAAGTTTGGTTTTGGTGAGTGTTGAATGCTTCTTTTTTCTGCTTTGTGGTTAGTCCTAACCCTAAGCCCAACTCTTCACTCACTGTTACGTCATTGATTGTGAGTGACACAAACATATGGTGTACCCTTTACGTTACAAAAACGTGATGTTTTAAACCTAACCTTTAATAGTGAAATTGCTGCATCCCTATCTGGAATCCCCCTGGAAGATCTGAAAATGTGGACTGAATGAAAATGTAATTATACTTTTGGACTGTGTAAAACACTTGTGTTCAATATATGGATTGTCTGTGTGAAGTCATCATCTCTCTGTGAGTCTTTTTGAAAGCCTCTCTAGTGGCTCTGCAGCAGGGTCATTTGCCAGTTTTAGACCCCTCAGAATCAAAGGGAATGTTTGTAGAGCTGTCATTTTACACCGCCATTCAGAAGATATCAGCCAGAGAAGATCCAGAAGTACCATTTCTCAGCTAAAATCCATTGGAACCACAGCTGGCACCTCAATGGATCTGTTTCTAAGTACAAGTTTGATTACTGCACTTTGAACAACTCAGAGGACACTGGCTTTGGACTGAGACACACAATGCCATGTTTGAAAGTTATCTTGTAATTTGAACAGCCAGTCACTCCACAAAGCAGCATTGTTCTCCCTCCACTGATGCTTTTGTGACTGGAAGAATGAAGTTATTACTGCACTTACAGAGCAACCCATAACCTCCACTGTACAACTGAAAGCAACAACATCACAGCCACTGGGGATTGTCTTACTGTTAGTCATGAAATTACTAAACCTGCCTTAGGAAGTCTAAGCAAGTTGAGGGAAATTGGACATGACATACAAGTAAAGTGCAACACTTTAGAGATTTCCACATCACAGATGTATGACTGTGTACTCGAGACATCCAGAATGCAACTGGGTTTCTCAAGGCTAAGCGGTCTGTTTAATCACAGTTCCTACCTCCTTGACCTCTTTTTTGCACACACTCACACAAAAACATAAAGAACATGCATCTACAATTTTTGTGCTATATATAAATACACATTTGCATATACACACAAACACTCCAAAACTTGTACTTCACTGATGTCACACACAATTTACCCAAAGTGTGTACTCAAAGTCCATACACAAAGTGTATGTGTGCACCCAAAGTACACACATAAATACATACACATTCCACCAGTCCCTCAGTGGTTTGTTTACAGCAAGTATCTGGTAGCCAGTCTTGCTCCAACCATGCTAAGTATTACTAATGACCAGCGCATGGGAGAGTTGGAACTGCTCTTGACCCCGAATCAACTTGGTGTCACAGTTCCTGTGGGACGAGAGTTTGTCCTGACCAGTGTCTCCTGGCATGGTACAAAACCTATCCATCTACATGACACATGATATCAGTATTGAGCCTTAAAGCACCCACAGAGGTTTTGCATGTTTAGCCTATTAACCACAAATTGTGTTTACATTTTTTGTACCTCTATTTCACAAAGCATAAAGTAAAGGTACCATAAAGGGATGTCAGGCAGAGTTTTTATAACTGTTCTGCATGTCAGTGCACACAAAAACACTTGAAATAGAAGCCTGACAGAGTCTGAAGTCTAAACTTGACCTTGCATGTAACGATGAGGCCTGAAGCTGAACCAGCAGTAGGTCTGAAGCTCAACCCCAGAAATAGAATGATACAAGTTACAGATAGGTCAGCCTGACTCTCAACTTCTCCTTCCGTATCTCTACAGACTTGTAGTTCTCTGTACTTGTGCTTCTTATTTATTGTAGGTAAACAACTACAGGCTTATCTGCATTGCAACAGGCAAGGAAAAAAAAATGTACTGAGGACTTAACAAGAAGTTGGTTAGGAACTGGAATGATACCATCTTGGCATTTCACTTAACCAATGCAGAAGCTGGACAGAGGCAGCATTTACTTATCCAGAGATAATCTCTTCTGTATAAATCAGTGAGAACATGTAAAATATCTACGAAACATAGACCCCATACCACTATAATGATCAATTTGTGACCCAACTGTTTAAATGGTTATATTCTAACAAAATGTAAAACATCCAGTCTATAATTTTGCTGCTATTCAATTCTTGTTGACATTTGAAGGAATACAGGCCAACATCATGGTGCTCATTGTAGATTACTAATTCAGTTTGTCTAAAGAAAAAAGTGTTAGTGAGAAATTAAATGTCAGTTTTGTGGATCACAGCATCTGTAGCAAAAATGCACTTGAATGCTACTACCTATAGTGCAATTAACCAGTAGGCTTCATAGCATTTCTGACCAAGAGCTACTGTTTCTCCTTGCACACAATCTTCTTTTTACACTAGGCACTACAGTATGTTTGCAAAATTCCTGGGCCTTCTAATGTTTTGCACAAGGCCAAAGTATCTATTCCTCCAGTCCATAATGAAATCCCAAAATGCAGACACAGACACATACACAGACAGAGCTGCATAAACAAAATTGATTTCTCTGACAAAAAGTTAACTTTTATTGAGTTTTCTGCGGTCTATACCACCGAGCAATGGCCACAGAAAGCTGAACAGAGTTGAACAGACAAGTTACTGCCCCTGTCAGCTGGCTCATTATATTGAAAAAAGACTTTGGTTATTAGATAACTTTTTGAAACACATCTTGTGAAGTTCTTTTAATTATTAACCACCTGACAGATGGTCTGTGTCTGATAAGCCAATTTATTCTGGCTTTTAGCATTTGTAACATGACCGAATGAACCAGCAGGTCTAGTTCAGTTTTATCCCCTCATTTTTTTCCACCTGTTACCATGCTGGAGAAAAGGTTGGCATAGAAGGTAATAAACAGTGCAGTCATCTTCAAGCCGACGTGACAACTGTGACAGACCCCCTTGTCCTCTCTTGACCTTGTGATTGTCACTCACAACATGCGCGTGTGGCTATGTTAATGAACCAGCGTCTCTGCTGCGTCTATGTGTGTATGTGGGAGTTCATTTTTTTTCTAGGTGTGAAAAGGCAAGGAGGAAAGTTTGTTTAAGGCCTCTAGGGTCTCAGAGTTGTAAACTGAGTTCAGTGTGTCTCATGCTATTTTTTTCTCTAAATGGTCCCTTTATATAAACCATGGCAATAAAAAGGTGTTTTTGTTTTTGGTGTAAACAGCATTTATAACTTTACATTTCATACACCCTTGCATGTGACTAACAACATCCTTACAATTGCACCAGAATTATGAATCTTTTGAATTCACAAATTAGAAACACTCTTGATTGTGTGTGTCTGAATTGGGTCTGATCAACAGGTGGTTGTCTTCATCAGAACTTATGCTGTATTTTCTGGCGTCTTAGCAATGGCCCATATAACAAAAATATAGGATCGCTATGATTTTTGTGTTCATTTTGTGCAAGAACTACCTTTTGAGATTTCTTAATGTGTTGCTGAAAGCTTAATTCTTCGTTCGAGTCGTATGCTTGGAGACAAACAGCCCTGATTCAGCTGCAAGAAGCTTTGTGACTTTCCAAGTTCTAAAGCAAATAAAATAGTTGCCTAAAAATTATTACTGATGGAATGAAATTTAAATACACCTCATGGGATACCTTAGTTTTTTAGTTGATTTGTCACTGCAGCTCACAGAGAGGCTGCTTGTTAAAATAACAGAGGACATGACATATCCAAAACTTGTGTTGGATCAATGAATAAATAAAATAAAAAGAACCTACATGATGGAGACACATCTTTCAGTAGGCCCTGTCAGGCGTACACTGATTGTTTAGTAATCAAGCTCTTGAAAGTTATGCAACCAACTTAATTATTATTGTGAAGCTTGTCCAAATATAATAATAAATGTCACAGAACAGGAGCACCCAAGGTCTGTGATAGATGGCATTCATTCATACAAAGTCAGTCAAAAAGGCAACTTGGGCCCTGACAACAGTTGAAAGTGTCAGCTATTATCTCTTGCTTTCCTAGCAGACAGATGTGTTAACAGATACCACATGGCAAGGAAAACCCCCTGTGAGCTGTGGTGGCAACCTGCTCTCCCTCCCAGCACTCAGCAGCTTAGTGAAAGGCCAAGAGGAATCAGGCTGGTGATTTATATGCTAAAAATAGTAACCTTGCCTAGCCTAACACTTCATGTCTGGATAAATGATAGCTCCATTTGTTCTCTTCAAAGCTTCTCCTCACCTTAATAACCTCACAGCTCTTACTCCTAGAGCTGCCGGCCAAGGATATTTACTAGAAAGTGGCCAGCAGAAAGAATTGTGTTTGTACCTGTGTCTGTATGTTTGGGGAAATAAAGTGACAGGTAACTCTTGTTAATTGAGTCATTCCTGCTCTATGAAACATACCAAGACGCTTAAAGCATTTTGATAATCTTTGTGTCCATCCATCCATGAGTGACTGTGATGTGACAGTTTTATATCTAATACAACAGGGTTTGATGGGAGGATGCAAAGGTGATTAATGCTGTATTGTGTAAAATATAATTAAAGGATTTTTATGTAATTAAATTGAATGGTTGCAATGTAGCCTAGTGACTAAATTAGGTGACAAAGTGACACAGACTGACTTGCATGGTTCAACACATTGCCAGGATATCATTAGTAACGTATGAAGGGGATTTCACTCTACAGCCAGGAACAGTGGCTGCACATGGTAGGGAAGCCTTTAACTCCCTGGTAGTGCTGATATTTCAGGTATTTAAGGCCTTTAATAACTTGTTTTGTAATGACAATGTCAAATTATTTTATTAGATGATGATTAGATAGACTGTATATAATAAGTGTTTAATTGTAGACTATTTGCAGTATTACTAAAAACACTCGACAATTAGAGTAATCAGTACCTTATTCAGTACTTGTCTTCCTGAGCATGCAGTCATAGTCTTTATCAGAAACTATGTAACCCACTTCAGATGTCAGATCTCCCTGCCAGTCAGCATATAGCTATTACTTGGATATTCTCAGTGCAAACTAATACTGCAGCTGCAGCTATTGATTTAGGAGATTGTCAAACAGACATACATACAGCTCTGGCTTGGAGTAAAAGAAAACCATCCTGCCATACCTTTCCAAACTTGACTGCATGTTCATGTCTGTGAATCTGAGGATAGCAGTGCATATACACAGGCACAGGTTAACCACAACAGAGGATGACTCAAAAACCGGTAGAGGGAGGAGCCTCCTACCACCTCCATTTCAAATGTCAGCTCCCAGTGAGGGATGATGGGTAAAAGAGGGATGAGAGTGTTAGGTAATGGAGGGGAAAGAGGGAATTTGTCTGATGCTGCATATTAAGGAAATTGTTCCCCTTCAGGTGTCACCGTAACAATCTTGTTCCCTGTCCTGGAGGGAACAAAAAGGTCAAAGAGATAAGTGAATGAAGTAGGTGACAGAGATGAAGTGACAATCGGTGTGTCTAATTTCACACACTCTCTCTGTCTCTGTCTCTCTGGCTGCAAATGTCACACCAGGTGGATCTCTTTAGACTCTGTGGGAGGCAGGTGGACCATATTAGCTATCCAGCCTCTTTGAAGATTGCTACACCTATTTCATATTTTCCATGCAATTAAGAAAAAAAATAGATCCATCAGTGTTGTATCGGTTCTAAAAAAGCTGCTTTACAATTCATTAACCGTCCTGCAGCTTTTGTCTTGTTCACAAATGAAGTGAGAATAGCATCAGTTCAAAGACATAGTCTGTCACTTAGTGTGCATGCACTTTACTGTGATGAAGTCAGCTTCAAGCTTTGTGCAGTAACTATTTTTTGTAAACATTATGGATAAGAAATATGCAGTTCCTGAAATCTAGATAGGGAATTGAGAAACCTGACTTGAGACATGGACACTATTGTAGAGACAACAAGGATGGAAAGGATGTAAGAAAAGATCTTTAGAAAGAGCGTTACAGGCTCATAATTATAATAATAGGTCACCCCTAAATAAACTGGTTTCCACCACCATTTGTAAAATTCAATGCATGTAGTCATACATACATGAAAAAGATTTCAGAATTTGCATAATCATGCAAATTCTGAAATCTTTTTCATTTTGTATGCATGTTTGATGTTTTGTCCTAAATGTGTTAAACAGCACCAGTGTGTAGTAGCTTCACAGTCCATATGGTATTGCAATTTCCTGCCAGTTATACTTGTTAACTCAGTTACACGAATACTATTTCAGACATGTATGTGGTAATAATTCCAAAATGTGTTGTGTTTTTCTTTAGTACTAGTAGGTACCAGCTTTGATATTCATTGTAATGAAAATCTGCACATTCATTTTGTTCTTGTAATGTGTATAACACTTCCCAGTCTGCTGCTCTAATTGCATTCACATGCATAAATGCATAATACAAATTAAACCAAACAACAATTCAGTCCGCAGGTGTCTCTTTCTGTTAACACAGGTTGACCAGATGCAAGACGCACATTGCATTAACTTTGTATGGCTTACAGGACTTTCATTTATTCCAAAGTTAAACTGAAAAAACTATTAAACTGGTAAATGTAGCTGTAACACCAAGCCATCTGTTCAGTACGGGAGTGGTCTTTTAGTCCTGATTACTGTTTTGAATTTGTTAGAAGTATTAATATTTCCCTGGGTGCTTTTAATACAAGGATGCTGCTGTTGTGTTGCATGCTAGTCAATAAATGTCAGTATTTTAGGACACAAGGTCACATTGTGTTATAATATTTGCTTTGCAGTTTCTATGTCAGTGTTTAAGATGCAGTCCTGCTGAGTTATTACTACATTTTATGTCATAAAATCACCACTAAAGGTTCTGTAAATTTTGATTATTTATTTATTACAACTGAAGCGTGTATACAGGATGGAGGGTGATCCTAGTCTTATGCGTCATCCCCTCCCGCTCTTCTGCTGGGAAGACCCTGCTCAGT
This sequence comes from Larimichthys crocea, assembly GCF_000972845.2. Taxonomy (NCBI): domain Eukaryota; kingdom Metazoa; phylum Chordata; class Actinopteri; family Sciaenidae; genus Larimichthys; species Larimichthys crocea. Next base: position 11,110,189 of record NC_040020.1, read on the forward strand.
TTCACCCTGTCAAGCTGTTCATTAGCCGGGGCTGGTTGGCATCCTGTTTGCTAATTAAACTGGATTGGAGAGCCTGGCTAATTAGCCAACATCACTGTGCCTGACCCCCTGTGCTTCTGTTTTCATCAGTATCTCCTGGTTGCCTTCAGTCTTTTGATCAGCCTCCTGCTCCTGTCTGTTTTTGATCTGTGTCTTCACATGCAAATCTGTCTGGGATTACGATAGGGCGAATACTGAAATACATTTCAGCATTAGTTTAAGGGAAATCATGATATAGGGTGATTGTTTACTTCACATTTATCAAAGGATTTTATGTTTATTCTGTGCTATCAAGGCCATGTTAATTAGAATCTATAAAAAATACAGTATATTTCTTGTTTGTTTTTTTGTGCAGCTTCAAATGTATTTTTCTGAGAACCTCCATTAAGTTATGGCTATCCTTGTTTGTAACAGCTGGATACTCTGCATATTGATGCACTCATGCCAGCATAAACTATTTAGACATGGTCTGTAATTGTTTGCTGCTGCACGGTTTGACAATAAACAGTACACCAGCCACAAGAAAATCCAATGAAAAATAAAAGCGTTTTTCTACTGACATGATGCAAAATCTGTCTGTGCATTTGAGATCTGCGACATCCTTTTGGCTTTTTGCCTTTTGATATATTACCAGTAACCAAAGGGCGACCTCCTTGCTGCAGCAACCAGTCATTATGTAACACCCTCTGGCTTTGTTTTATCATTATGGCCTCCTTGTGTTGAGCCTAGTGATTGAGTTCATCATTGCTTTTGGCGCAACACTCTGCTTACCCTGCTGTTCTGGAAGGGCAGCGCCGCCCAGTCTGTCTTGAATTTCCCATTAAGACCCAATTAGGGTGTAATAGAGGATAGAAAGCCACAGGGGTAAACCCCTCCATCCCACAGCTTCCAGAAAACAGTTTAATGGACAACCAATGTGCTCAGTGGCGTGAAGGCGGATACACTAATTTACAGGTTTCATTTTGTGCACATTACAACTTGCCTTGGTGAATCTTTAAACGGCACCCTGCAAATCAGTCAGAGTAGACAGCTTACACCTCCCAGGGAGGATGTTGACATGAATTCATTTTGAGAGGTTAGCTACAAGTGGTCGAGCAGTCTCTGGTAGCATTAATAATTAATTACTAATTTAAGTAATTTATGTACCCAGATTTAGTAGTTACAACTTCTCATGTATAACAATTTGCTAACAGTATCTGAGTTTATTATTAATTGAATATCCGTAGCCACACTAACAGCATTGTTCTGGGTACTGAATGGCAATGGTCCAACACTTTGGTCGAGACTGAAATAACTAAACAGCTATCACATTGATAAAATGAAAGTTTATGAAAGACATTAACGATCCACATAAGATGAATCCTAATGACTTTGGTGATCCCCTAACTTTTCCCCATGAGCTATCAGTATTTGTGTTTTTGAGTGGAAAGTCTCTATTAGACTATTGGATGGATTTCTATGTAGAAGAACCGATCCTATTACATTTCATGTGCCATTATCAGGTCATACTTTTAATTTGTCCAGTATTGGTTTGTGACCAAATACCTGTAAAGGTAATAAAAGCTCCCATGAGTCTCAGCTAAACTCTGTGTTTAGTGCTAATTAGCCAGTGTTTGCATGCTCAATGTTCAACTGTCAGTTTTTGATATTTTATTTCAATAAAATCAACATGTTAATCGGTAATGGAAACAATTGTAGACACAGCAACAAAGACTATAAGAGAGATATTCAGCCAATCCAGGAAGACAAGTGTCTGTTTTTATGATCTGTAGCAATGGTTGACCACTTCTTAGATTCTGCCAGGCACATACACGTGTCAAGCATGTCTATCACCTCGGTTGGCCTTTTATCATTCTGTCTCTTTGTTGTGAGTATTTTCCATTATCTGTGAACATTTAAGCCATGTTTCACCCATCACAAGCTGATGTGACAGTTGATAAAAATACATGATCCATCTGCAGCCGAATGCGGCTCTTAGTCGCCATAACTCATTCATGCTGTAGATGGAGGGAACAAAGCAAAGGAGGGGGAGGCGGGTTGAGGGGAACAAGAGGATAATCCTTCAGGATCAGCTGTGTGTGGGTGGACATGAGTAAGTGCAGCTGGCACAGCCTCTCTCTCTCTCTTTCTGTCTCTCTCTCTTTCTATCTCTTTGCTGTCTGGCTACCTCCCATTTTCTTGTTGTCCTTAACTAACACACTGACTGCTGGCCTGTGCACAGCGTGGTCCGGGCTGCTAATTGGACAATATGCAGTGTATGTGATTGTGTAATTTGACCTGATCCCTCCATGAAAATGATAATTTGACAAAATGGCAATATAAATATTTTGGCCATTGTAGCCACAAGTATTAATAGAATACAAATTAAAATGAGATTTGCACAGAGGTTACTGTTGCTACAGCCAGAAGAGTCAGACTTTAAAGTTAGATCCTGCATGTTTAATCAATTTAATAATTCAGTCAGTTGTGGTACCTGATTGTTTTTTGGATATGGATCAGTTTGCTTTAGTTTGCCTTTGCTGTGAGGTGTTATTAATGCATCTACTGTGTGTTTACACTGTCATTCGTGATGGAGGAGTATAAAATCACTCAAGATGATGGACATCTCAGATTAAGCTGACCATCAGACTTCGGTTTGGCAGTCAGAGATATGCTGAACAATTTGCTGTAAAATTCTGAGAAATCACTGACTCATGCAAAAAAGAAGAGCAGAAAATGTCCACTGAGTTTGTAACACTTGCACAGTGCACGTACATCCATGATTTATACACAGCTATAAGGACATTTAAGTGCTTATTAATGTGCTGTATTTATCCACAATTATAACCAATGAAGACATTTTATATTTCATTACTATACTTACATCTGCTTACACCAATATTATAGTGTGTTCTAAACCATTTATTAAATGTGCTTCTAATGCCCTTTACATTGTAAATAGCGGATTACTAATTAATAGCGGAGGACTTCAAATAAAGTGTTGCTAATTTTTAAAATATTTGTAGGTACATAGTGATCATAATCTGCAGTATATTGAAAGTTTGAGTTGTTGATGAATTGTGATTATTCACTGATACTTTAAAGATTATATCAGGACTGATAATATAGGGTATAAATATGTCTGTGGCAGCTGACATATAAGGACTTACTTATCACTTACACAGGTAGATGATTGAAAAGATGACAAAGGAAGCATTTGTCTTTCTCCTATAAAGGTGTAAATACTCACATTGACAGGCAGGGCAATAACAGATTTGAAGAACAATCTGAAGAGCCAGAGTGAGTCTTTGTTGCATTAGCCCAAAGCCCGTTGTCAAACTGAAATGGCAGTCAAGTCTCACACTTTCCTGGGAATATTAAGCTTTCCTATTTCCAGGGAATACAAAGACAGGTGTTCTTTCAAATAGATGCAGTAAAAAAAAAAATAAAAAAAAAAAGCGGATGAGCCTGGATAATGTTCTCAATGCAAATCCACTTAAACAGATTCCGACTCTGAAAGAGATTTACAGTACAGCATAATTTAAGAGTGAGCAGGAAACCACTTTGAAGGGGCGCTTGGAAAAGTGGCAGTCATCCAGTTTTCTCTCTGGTGGAAAGTACCTCGTAAGCTGCAGGCTGCATGAAATGAATGAATGAATCTATGGATGTGACATGGACCATACACTGTATTTTTCAAGACATCACGTCTTAACTAAGCTAAGTTAACTTAGCTTTACACCTACAGATATTTACTTATGGTAGAGTTTGCACCCAGTGCCATTTCCTTACTTTGATACTATATTTCATTGCATTGTAAATTTTCAGCAGAGAGAGAGAGAGACAAGGGAAAAGGATCCAGCTCATGAATGTTACATTACCTTTTTGGCCCTGAATTGAATAGTCTGCTGGGATGCTGATCAGGTGGATTGCTGAAGTGCCAAAATGTATTACTTTCGGTGTAAGTCACACTCTTGGTTTTGTTCTGTACACTGAAACATCCCCTGGTGTGCTAAGTTAAGGATAAGGTCCGACAAGATGGATCACGGAGGCAACCGTCTGCATGTTGGACAACTCTGGTTGCCCCGTTGTCCCTTAAATCCTGATTATGGACATCCTGCTCATTAAATAGTCTCTTGCCAAAGAAAAATAATTATCATTAAAAATACTGCTAATTTATATTTCTAAGCATTCTGCACCCAAAATTTAAAGTTTTTCACAAACCACAACTCTGAGGGTTTGACTAATACCTAGAACAATCTTCACCAATCCCATAAGATCCTTAAGCAATGGTAACGTTGTTCACTTCTTCACTAAATAAAATGGACATTAGATACTATTTATATACAGTATATACACTGAAATTCACTGAACACTGTTGGGGTTCAGAATTGAGTATAGCAAGAGCTAATTTATTTCTACAACTGAAGCACTCTCTGTCAGTTGAGTTAAACATTTGACCTGTCATAACTCTGCTTTATCTTCCTCCATCTCTGTCTGTTTTGACTGTATATCATAATATTCTTTATGGTTAATACTCCCTTATTTGTGTATCCAAATGTTCCAAAATTAGAATGAATGCTGGATTGGAGTGGTGATGTGCACCTGATAAAACAAAAAAGTTGTTAAACTTACTTGAGAGGGAGGAAGTTAGTTGCCCATGCAAATACGGAGCCTGTGTTTAGGAATGACAAATGCAAACGAAGCACAATAGATAGGTTGTTTTATGAGTGCTGTCTTACAATACGAGTCCAGCCTACATAACAGTGTCAGTATACAAGTAGCAAGTTTTACGAGTGTATTCTTTTATAGACTGTAATATATGTACACTGTATTAAATAATATCTAAATGTAGTGATGGCTAACAGTCTGCATTAACTGCATCATTTATACTCCATGCCCTCGTTTCATGTTTAGACTAAAAGATTATTGTCATGTGTCGTTATTTAAAAAATAAAATTACAACTCGAAACCCTAAAACTATTTGACTTTGTGTACTTGATTTGATAGGATAAATTTTACATGTTAAATGGATAACGTAATCACGTAGCATGACTGTGATTTTGGTCCCAGTGTGAATCTGCTGTCTGAGTAATTCTTGGACATGCACAGATGCATAAGAATAGCTTCTAACCTGTTTTAAATCCAGTAAAATGCTCATTTAAGCACCACTCAAGCAGAATTAACCCTCTGTCAGGATGGATGATAAAATATTAGCTGTCCTTGTCAATAGTCAGTATCACATTTTTGGAAACCACTTCACCTACCCTGCCAGACTAACACAAGAACATGACCATGGAGTAGGTACAACAGAAGGTATGTTGTTGTAAAATATGGTCAACAAAAAAAGAGGGTATAGTAGTGGGTAGAGGGTAGTAGACTTGCATGTAGGAAAATAGTCAAAAATAGAAGCCAACAAGAAGTGTTTTATCTTTACAAACACATGATTCAGCCTTTTGCAACCAACAACTCCTTTACTACGCAGCCTTACAGACACACATGCAGTGTTATGCTCTGCACTAATCTCTCATTTTTCACACTTTGACTAATATGATATTTATGTAGAGAGCCTGGAGCAATGAACTGCGATAATATAGAGGCCAATGATTAAAATAAAGCTGGCTTTGATGAGTATTTACACACGTACACAAACCATGTACTGTACTGGTCAGAAGGATAACTGTACAGGAGATAAGCACTTCTATTATTTGTGCAATGCACGCATTCTCATGCATGGCAGTCTATGACACTTGCAATGAAAAAAGCAGCGTCTTTTTCAGTGTATAATATTGACTTTTTGAGAATTTGTGTGTAGTTTTTCTCTATTTTACTTGGGTAGGTATGCAATATTTCTCAGATTGTATTGCATTGTGTACACAAGCACAGCTTAAAAAATGAATCATGTAATTATAACAGTGAACTGAACTGTACTTCTTGCTTTGGAATTCTTAACTTTAAACAATTCTCCTTCACTGATGTGGCCAAGGAAGATGGAAAGACAACTCAAGCATTATGGTTTGATAAAAGGTTGTTATAGACTGATTGGCTGCCACTTCGGGTTGTATAAGAAAAGAAAGTATGTGGTGATTGCTGTTAGGTTGGCAATCAGCAAAGAATTGCCGGACAAAATGGAATCCAGTGATGCACTAGGTTGATTTAAGCTTTCATTTTTCTTTCAGCAGTGTCTGAGTCTCAAAGGATAAGGCAAGCAGCTGTTGTTGTTATTCAATAGTTTTGCCTTTCCCCAAATTCACTATAAAACTATGACTATTTCAATTTACCACTTGCTTTTTCCGCTTCAAGCTCTAAAAGTACAGTGTCTAACATTTAATAGAATCTATTAGCAGAGATAGAATTAGCCTTTTATATCTACAGAGAGTCCGCGACCTCTTACACAGAGTCCACCATGTTTCTGTAGTAGTCCAGAACAGACAAACTAAACCCTGGCTCTAGATTGGACCTTTCGTATTTCACTGTAGTTTCTCCTACAAGGGGAAGGGGAAGGAGGGACGAGGGAGTATTCAGTTGGTTGCAGTCTGCAATCTCATAGCTAGATGTCACTAAACCCTACACATACTGGGCCTTCAACTAATTGACAGTTGGTAATTGATTTGCCTTTTCAGTCATTTCATTATTTCAATAATGGTCACTTCCCTCTTTTGATTCCTCCAGGATCCCAGAACGAAGCACAAGTTTAAGATCCACACCTATGGGAGCCCCACTTTCTGTGACCACTGTGGCTCTCTGTTGTATGGCCTCATCCACCAGGGCATGAAGTGCGACTGTAAGTGTAACTTCTCACTTAAAAGATTTAAAAATGGACATTTTATCATAAAACAGAAAAAAGTGAGTGTATAAGTATCAGTGGGCCTTGATGTTCAATAACGGTCAATAACGCTGAAGCTGCATAGAAAATAATGGTTTACTGCAAGTGGCTATACACTCATTATGTTCTGTTTTAGAGCCACTTCATCAACATCAGTCTCCCCCCAAAAAAGCCTGTTGCTCCTCTTCACTGAATATCACAGACATATGAATTCCTCCTCCTCCTTAACTTTCACTCATTAAACTCACACATGGTCTATTTTCAGTATGCAGCTATGTTCGATGCACCCTGAATAGGCCTGCTATGAAAGCTTTACTGCGTCTTTATTAATATCCCTCCCTCACTCTTCTTCCCTTTAATCTTATGTTAGTGGATTAGTCTGAATGCCTTAATGAGCTCCTAAATACATTATCTTCCACCTGCTACAGACCACCAGTTATGCCTAATGATTGCTCCAGGGTGTACATAAATAGAGATGTGGAGCGGGAAATTATTTTGGCAAATCAATTGCACGTCTAATCACAGCACAATAAGCTTCCTCTGTAGTATTTTTAAGCACTTGTGAGCCACTGGACAGTTACAGTGAGGCACAGAAAATAGATTAAGGTAGCAGCATAGCCATTTTTAAATATTTAAATATTTCTCACCTACTCACCTCATTCACTCACTCATTGGCTTTAAGTAACCATTGGTTCCTAATCCATGAAATTTTGGTTCAGCTGGCTGACACACATGCCATGTATGCATGACATCAGAGGGCTCAATCTGCATCATAATCTCCTCTTTCATACAGCTTTCAGAAAAATACAATCCTTTAATATTGTGCCAAACATGTATGATCCATGGAATGAAATTGAAATGTCCTTATATAGGTATAACAAATCAAGCAGCTTACTATATTTGAACATTAAGCCATAAGCGTGCGTTGCTTTTATATGATCTGATTACAAATGGTTTATTAATATAAATGATCATCATAGCTGTAGATCATGCTGATTTGATTTTTAATAATATTTTAGAATTACACAAATTTGAAGACCTAATATAATTTACAAAAGCCTTTTCGAAGAACACTCTGAGCCATTCAGTTTGGTTTGGGTCAAATGCATAATGCTAATTTAAAATGTTTGTGTTTGATCTCCTCTCTCTCCTCTCTGTCCCTGCAGCCTGCGATATGAATGTTCATAAGCAGTGTGTTATGAATGTGCCAAGCCTGTGTGGAACCGACCACACTGAAAGGAGGGGCCGTCTTTTCCTCAAGTGTGAGGTCACCGTGGATAAACTGCAGGTCACAGGTAGGCCTTGTAATCTCTGTTTGCACACCCTGGATTGAATGGGCTTAAAAATGCAATGTGTGATGTATGTTTATGTAAGGTGCTGATGAAGACTCGTGATTTTGTGTGTGTGTGTGTGTGTGTGTGGTAGTCTGAGGTGAAAGTGTATGTGGTAGCAGAGGCTATTCTGTTTTCGAATGTGTACCTGGATGGATTTAGAAACTTTGCTGCAACCTTTTTTGGTCGATAAACCATGACTGTCTAATTTCACACATTTGTTCTCTCTTCCCTGCTTCCATTAACCTTAATTGAACCCTGCCCACCTTAACTCTGTCTGCTTATGTTGCAGTGAATGCAACTGCTAACTCCATTGCCTTGTAACTATCAGCTATCAGCATGCTGCAAAGGCCATTCCCTTTTTGGTGCACAGATCGATAGAGCTTCTCCTGCTAAACATTCTTCTGTAAGAAACAATTCACAGTTACGACACACTTGGATGGCAATCCCAATCCAAATATATAGTCCTGCAGTGGTGTGTGGTCTGCTGCGTGGGCCTTGCGTTGTTACTCTTTTTAAACAGTCACGACTTGCTCTGTGTTGGCTGGAGTTTCTGATGTAACTGAATTGTCCCTGCAAAGCAGATTGATCGCTTGAGATATTAATTAATGTCTCATCAGAATTACATAAAGGCAGGGATCTGAGCCCTGTGCTCTGTCTTACCATTATTCATTAAAAGACTATTCTGCATGATTGTATCACTGGCTTTTCCAGTCATTTTAATTACTGATGCCTTTGGTTTGAAAGGAACACCTGGTCTTTGCCTACTACGCTAAGAAAAGGATATAATGAGATCCTATAAATAGCATTTTTACTTAATGAAATGTAATGAATGCTGGTGTCCAGACATCCTTTAGAAATCTTCTTGCAGTCATTTGTTAATATTGTTTGAACAACCAAAAAGTGTCAAGCTGTCTGAAAAGATGCTTGTCTAATCTGCATTAATGTTATAGATAATTAAAGTTGTGGATATTCATATCTCTGTGAATCTATATCCTTGTTAGTATCTATTCAATAAGATATTTTAGCATGAAAGCAAAAAGAGTCTTTTTTTTGGCCTTAAAAGATATCCTTGAAATTATTTTAACCACTCCAAGACTATTCTGTTCAGTTATCTTTTTTTTTTTATTATTTAGTTTCCTGTGCTTATTCATCTTCTGCATGTCTGGTGCCTTTTCCAAATGCAAACAATGCATGTAACAAGATGTAGGCTGAGGTCTTTTAGTGAGTAAATCACAAATTGCTTGACAAATCATAATTGTTGACTTTGCAGACAGTGTTGAATAATCCTCTCAGAGCAAATAATGGCCGCCCAGCTGCTGTGGTTAAGCTGAGATAATTTCATTCATAATCTGCTGTGACGTTGTGAGTTCCTGGCTAAAAGTAGAACGAAAATGAACAGTGTCTGTTTGATGCTGCTGTGAGTCAAGCGTTATCAGTGTTCAGTATGACTTAAGGGACTTGTAAGAGCCGTGGTCCTCCAACATGGCTGCTGTAGAATGCTGGATCACTGGACATAGCACTGTTGTGATTGGTTTCACTAGTTTACACTTGTGTGGAATGTAATAAACAGTTTATACAGATCTCTGCAGAAACACAGTAAGATTGATAAACTGAATAAAACAGCATAGCATCTGTTAATACTGATTCTGACATACATATTTATATAAAAAGACTTGAGAATAGTGGAATATACATGCTGCACACTCGCCAAATTATCTATACTGTTTTGTCGCATGAGTTTATTAGGGGAAAAGTACAGTAGCACCATGTGTTTTTGCATAGGGGCCTATTTTCCCTTGTATTTGAGGCATGCTGCACATGCCCTGGCTGTAATGATAGTGCATTAGCACATCTGCTAGAACAATAGTGACGGCAAGAAGCTGACAGCAGGCGCACATAATCATTCAATTAACTGACTAACGGGGGTCAATGCTTTACAAGACCCTGGCACTGAACTTTGCTGACTTATTCACTTATCACATTACCACCTCAAGGAAGAGAGGGAATGTGGGCGGAGAAGTGGTGCAGCACCTATTTGCATGCTTAACACAACAAAACATTAAGAAGCGATAAATAAAAAGATTTACATGTTTGTCCCATTCATTGCAGTACATTGCAAAAAGATGGACACTTGTACCCTGTACATATAGCACTGATTATAATTAGTTATGACTAATATCATGTATGATCTTGCTAAACGTCTGGCCTGGCCTTTAGCAAGTTTACTTTTTTTTTTTCTTACTAGTTCAATAACGGTCTGCCTCACAAAAATACACTCACATAAACTGGTTAAAGTGCTGAAATACCTAAACAGTGACAGCTTAAACACAGTTGAGCTCACGTCAGAACATACTGAGTTGGTCAAATAAAGCACAAATATTTATTTGAGGCCTTTCATTTCCCGTTCTCCATCTGGTGTCTCCTCCTAACGTGCTTTCTTTTCTCGCAAGCCATGTGCTTCAGTGCGTGTCTTATTTGTGATGCAGATGTTAATGCAGTCTATATTGTTAATATGTTCTCTTCCAGTTTCCCGTTATAGAACTGATTTTAAATTAAAATGACTAACTGAATTTCAAGGTGAGATCTATGTGGGACAAAAAAGAGGATTGGGTTTATACTCAAGACTTGGAAATAGACTCCTGAAGGATAAGCTGGCTATATTAACATGGGACTCACTGACCCTCTTCACCCAGTTTTTAGCTATACAGTATCTTTAGCAACATGCTAGTCTGATGTAGCTTTCATTTGTGGTAAACTGTGCAATGCCACAGACCACTGTCAACTCATAATAATGACGTGAATGTATAGTATATCTGAAAATGCATGCTTATTTCATACTTGTATGTGTGTAAGTACACATGGATGTGAATGTGCATACACCAGGAATGAGAAACCACCGTTATCATCTGAAATAGTGTTTAGTTTGAGCAAAAACCTGCAGACTCTTGCTCCTCTGTGGTACACACTGTAGTAGCCAATTCCTGATGTGGACAAAACATGCTTGTCTTAATTTGCATGTGCTCTCTTGCTTCTGTGTGTGTAGGTGTGTGTATAGAACTGCTGTAACAGCCTGCAGCCCACTCAGGGCAGATTGTATCATAGATTACATTAGCTGCTGTAGACGCCTTGCAGACAGCCTGTCAAACAATTGTATTACAGTACATTGTGAAGAGGGTGCAGTGGATAGCTTGGAAGAGGAAAATGCGCAGGATTTTCAGAGTGTGACCCTTTTAATGGGATGTGTATGTGCTAACTCTATTTTTGCATTAATTATAATTATAATTACTGGTTCATTTTTCTTGCATTTGTTTAATAAAACTGTCCCACCCAGTGATTTTAGCTTTAATCTCACACTGTCTTGTTTTCTATGTATACACCTGTTGAATGCAGAATATGTTTTGGAACATTTTTGTTGTTGGAAAGCACCTTTCATGAAGATAAGTTGAGTAACAGATGTGTAATGGGTAATGTGACTAATTACTTCTGCCATTGAGTATTTGGTAAGTAATGAGCAATGTATTACATCTTTCATGTAAGTTACCCAACACTGATTATAATATACACGATCAAAAAAGGTGAAAGGTCACAAATGCCTACTGTAGTTCCCACTCCTCTGTGCCAACAATTTTAGAAAAAGTCATCTGAGTCAACTAAAAAACGGGACTGAAAAACAACCAAATATATTTTGTTTGGCTTTTAGTGGGAATCAGCAAATCAAACGAAGTGGGTTCAAATGAGGTTTAAGAGTGCCACACTGACATCTGGTGTGGTCTCTGAAAAGTGGTCAGACTCAAATGAAATTTAACTTAAGCATATCTCGTCAGAAACAACTTCCTCTGCCTTTTGGTTCCCTTTGTTGTCCCTAACCCTGGTCCTCCATTGTTCATTGTTTCATATTCATAAACATTTGCCCTGCCAAATCAGTAGCTCAGCTGAGACTTATTTCACTGTCATAGCTGCAGACTCTTTAATGGGACTTTTTGACCAAATTGCAAACCAGGTGCAGCTCTGAAATCCACAGAAGCAAGACGTGTCTTCAGTGTAAGCACAGCTACTACAAATTTATCATGTAACAAAACATATGGGGAGACTCCGATTTTAGAAATGTGATATGGTGCCATTAAGTCGAGACTGAAAGACTGAGTGCAAAATGATGAGTGCTAGAATTTCCCTGATCAACCCATCAGCAGTGCACACACACACACACACACACACACACACACACACACACACACACACACACACACACAGTCATATTTGACTGAAGAGTGACTCCAATGGCCAGAGCCAAAATGTTCAACAGGAAGTGACATGGCTGCCAGAGGAAGCAGCTGTCCTGTAAACCCATACATGGACTCACATATGATCTCCAACTAGACCAACAGAGACATAGAAACAGACCTTCTGGCAACGACACTGAGATTGCAAAATTAAATAATGAGTCACTCAGAAACACAAGAGATATTTTTGTTGTTTCCAGAAACATATGAGAATGTGTGTTTTTGTTACTTAGGGTACATGGAGATGGGAGGGGAGGTGCTGAAGGAGACAAAACAAGTTCTGTCTAGTGAAGGACGCACATAGCCCACTAACCTTGTCCTCCGCCTCTCATTCCTTTTAACACACAGCTTTTCTCTGTCCGTTGCTGTGGTGCTGTGGACGTCACCCTTCTGTTTGTTTCAGCAATACTACTGTTCATCCAATCAGTGCACATATCCAGAGTTAACAAAGGATATATGTCCATATTCTATATCACTGTGTGTGCAGGCATGTGGTTGATGCCTTGCTGCCTGCAGGTCCTTTGGGAGTGTGTGAAAGACAGTGTTAATAATTACATTTCCGTTTTTTTTCCCTTGTTGACTTACCCATTTTTGCAGAAAAGGCTCATTTATCAAACCACAGAGGGCTTGTCCCCCCACTCTTTTAGCTCTGTGTTCATTAGATTTTACTTCTTCCCTTGATGTCCCAGTCTCTTTTCTGCTTTTTGTTATACTAATGCTGCTGTAGGAGTCAGCTTGTTTTAAACGTAGGTGCAATGTAGGTGTGTGTAGGTCAGATTGGTGCTTAGAGTGGATATAGATGTGGGTGGATCAGGGAAGCAAGATTTTACTTTTGAACCTTTTGGAGGTGTAGCTGCTCTTTACAGTCAAAGACAAAATGCACTCTACATACTTTTAACATCTTCTGGATCATCATCTGCAACTCCCATTCCTATCTTACTGCTGCTTTTGATGTATTATTTTAACTCCAGATAAGTGGTCAAATGTGCAGAAATGCATTCTGAAATTATCTATGTGCAAGATTAATATCAGAGGATACCAGAGTGCAATGCAACCACAGCTTTTATCCTCATGATTTGCTCATAGGTTGCATGCAAAAAGCATCTTTAATGGTGCATTGCATTATTCTCCATGGACATTATATCTGTATAAACTTACAATATTATTCTGTGCATTTATGTCTGCAGGCAATCTATTAGCAGCATTGTAGAAAATATAGAAAATCATGTACTGTACAGAACAGTTTTCACAAAACTGTGTATGACATCCTGTAACTGCAGATGTTTGTTCCTGCATTCAACTCTTTCATCTCTTTTGACTCACTCTCACTTTTGCATTTTCCTGTATCACCTCGGTTTCATTCTTTTTTTTAAAGGCTATTTCAGGTTGCTCACTGTAGGTAAAAGTCAGATTTTACCTCTAACATGCGAACAGAACAATCATGTTAAAAGACCACATAGAATTAGAGCTACAGTTGTACTAATTATCAAGTCAGAGAGAGCGATCAAGTGAGTATTCTTGTTTGTGTGTGTAGAAAGGGATCTTAGTCATGTTTACATTCATACAGTCACAAAAGCTTACGCCTGCAGCACCACTAGGTCACACTGGTTCAGATTTCCCTCCATAGTAATTCTTTTGCCAATATATTGGCTTTTGTTGCATGCTCATCTGTCTTTATCTCACAGTAATGCAGCACATCCTCCTTCCTGTCATCTTGAGCTAACCATTTTGATCAGAGTCACTAAATTAATGAAATGTCAAAGTCTGTCCCCATAATTATTTAATTCTGTAATTTAATATCTTCAAAATCTTGATCAATACACTGTTTTTCTGCACAGTCAGTTCCCTCTTTATTACTTCAATGTTACTAGTAAGTTTCTCATTCAGTCAGGCATCAAACTATAATAACAATATTCTGTTGGCTCTCTGAATCCAAGGAAGACTTGCTGGAAGGCAGAAGGGGTTTGGATCAACGTTCACGGGTTTGGATGCAGCCTGCAGGTTTTCACTTGATAATTACTGCCCAATGATCTGAATCCTGCTGACTAACTGCTATTACATTTTCCCTATGAATCAGAGTTAAGATGGAGCAGCTGACAGCACTTGTGTTGGTACCAATGCCAGCACTTTTCCACTGCAGGGAGTTGGCCATTGGGACAGCATTTTCTCCTCCTCCTTGGCTATCTAATTAAATACATAATCCACCAGAACTGATCTGTAATTATTCTAAAGATGTTATTATTTAAAAAAAAATCTGTAATTCTTTCCGTTAACCCTATTACACCACCCTTTTTCAGAGCAGTTTTTAAGTAGTGGGTTATCAAAGGACACAGTGTTACTTTGAGAGGGTGGAGAGAGAATCAGGTGGTTTAAGCTCCATAGATTGTGTTTGCACAGGGAGGGAGGTGAAGAACAAACATCGCCAAAGTAGGGTCAACTTGTGTCAGCTGAAGACAAGGCTTGGTGTGTTTTTTACAACTCAACTCTTGAAAGAACGTAGGAATGAATGAAATCTAGTGGTTTGCTTGCAGTGTCACAGTTCACCCTCAGGGTAAAAACAAACAAACAAAAAAAAAAAACATTAGGAGGTTGTTGTATCCATGTAAATTTTACAGACCCGAAGGAAGAAAGTAAACCACTGCAAGTTTATCCTCAAAGAAACAAACACACATAAGAGTTTCAAGTAGCAAAAACCTGTTATAAACCTAATTAAATTAAAATCTCACAATCATTTCAATCCAGTTTGTATTGACATGGACATTTTATTATTATAACTATCACTAACCTAAAAAACATTGACACATTTTCCTCTCATACGTTGCTGACTGTCACATAGTAATGAACAGATGCTAACATTTTTGAGAAAACGTAGAAAAAACAAGTTCAAGAAAATTTTCCTGAGGAAAGCTGTGTGACTATTTTTCGTACCCCATCTTGGTGTGAACCTTCTTTAGTATTTTGTCTCCATCATATTAAGACTCATACACACTCTCCTTTTTTCAATGTCATAGAACAGCTGAACTCTGTTGTTGCGTGATTTCTGCCACCAGACTCCCAGAAGTCATGTCATTGGTATTCCCTGTCTGTCGTCGCTGCCCTGCCTTGGCTCCCTCTTCTCAGCATGTTGCACGCTGTCTTCGCGCTATTTTAACTTTCATCGCTACACTTTTTTTTCCCCTTCCCGCTTGGCCTTTTCTTTCTCTCTTTGATTGTTTGTAGAAGAGTGAAACTTTATATAGTTTGCAGTTACTAAGGTAAAAACCTCACCAGGAGTGGATTTCATGAGGCAGTCGGGATTGCAGAGTCAAAGCATATGTGCTGATTAGCCATTATACATTCAGAAAGCTCAGCAGAGCTTGTATCTGGAATGTGAATATGCACAGCTGATAAGTCATGAACTAACATATGTAATGTTTGATGTGTGGGTTCAGTTTGGCTCAGATTTTCTACAATCTTATCAGGTCAGCAGATTGTTATTTTTTAAAGGTTTTTGTTAGTTTTAGTCGGTCGGGTCAACACATGTTTTTTTCTTTTTTTTCTTTTGAGAACTGCACCACATTCTGTCTTGCACTCCTGTTTAAATGCAAGCCAAGATAGTTGTAAAGACTGTGAAGACGTATCCGAGCAACTATGTCACGGCCCCTGCACACAACCCCTGCTTCCTTTGTCCTAGTGTTGTTGTGTGTGTGTCTATTTGCATATGCATGTATTTCTAGACTCATTTGCACACGGATAAATTGAATCATTATGCGCTTTAAGACATATGATACCATACAGTATGTAGAAATTCAGGTTTAACATGTAGTATTTATATTAACATTTTGACCAGGAATTCAGCACCACAAATACCTTGGTTTGTGAGCTTGCCTCTCTGCAGTACAGCTGAAAGTAGTTAGGACTACTCACACATCTTGTTTGAATTATGCCACACAGTTATGTCAAAGGAAAAAGCTCTGTGCCTGCCAAGGTACGGTATATTAGACAGTATAGACTACCCCCTAGTGATCATTTTTGGAAGTACATTTTGCACAAACTCATGTAGATACTTCACAGTCTCGTCTGTAGTCAATAAACACATCAGCAAATTCAGCCTGCATGCACATTCTTCAGCCAATAACATCAGGGTTTATTGACAGAGAAATTCTTTTATTTTTTGATTTTCATCCTCATATGTTTGTTTGTGATGTTATCCCATAAATATCCAGCCAAACGGTATTTTTTAATTTATTTTTAATTCTTTCTAGATCACGGTCATTATAATCGACTCTTCCTGGTCAGGAATTATTAACTGAACTAATCATCATTTATTATTCAGACAAATTACATTAGATCCAGCATGAACACATTATAATTATATTCCACTGTCACATACACAAACACAGGCCACTGATCAATGTCCCTTTGTAGGTCTGCTTTACGCCATCATTTGGGTTCTGTGACTTTGCATACATAGAGCCACAGCATGAAAAATATTCAAAACATGACCTTTACAGTGCAAGAGTTAAAAGTTCATGAAGGAGTGTTTGGTGCAGAAGTTAAAGTTCATCAATTGACGTACTGCACACATCACATGGAATTTCATTTAAATATAACACATGTACATTATATATAATGAATAAATTCAGTTTACAGACATTACTATTAGATCACCCATTCCATCAAGAATATGAAACAGGCAAAACATGAACACCTTTATTGATCTCAAATATAAAAGTCATTTCAAAGGCCAAATCAGTCTGTCTGTGCTTCCCTTTCTCTGCTGCAGAGTGCATCCATATTAGGATGCATTCAATTGCAAATACAGTTAGCAGTCAGTCCTTCTTCTGTGTCTGTAGACAGGCTTTACACTTTTCCATTGGATTTTTGAGAAAGCAGAGTGTTGCCAGCTCAAGATCGCTCAATACCTTCCCACACCTCGAGTTGCTTCTGTGAGCTGGTATCTGTCTCTTTTCTTCTCAAGTATGATCTTTTGCTGCCTCTGCTTTTCTCAGTGTGTGTACGTGTGTGTGTGCATTTGTGTGTGTGTGTGTGTGTGTGTGTGTGTCTGTACTTTACAGAAACTCACTCAATCACTCATCACATCATCAAACTTCACACCTTGCAAACATCGTTCCAACACCCGAATTCTGCAGCACAGATGCTGAGCATATAATATCTAATAATATACATTCTCAGTGGCTCAAATGATAGAACGACATTTAAATATGAAATACTGTTACTGTGAGCATCTGTCTTTGCCCTTTGCAACAGTTACTCATATCTATCTCATTAAGTGTATTCAGCCAAGATAGCAGGTTTAGCATATTGGCTTGGTGCCTTCCTCCTGAGGTCCGATGTTAGTAAACATCTTCACCATTGTAGTGTGACTGACAGGGCCACATAAAGAGATGTCTGGGGTCTCCAAGGGACAAGCAAAATAGGCAATTACCCTGTCCCTGTTGGGATGTGTTGTGTGTAGATAAATGTAGAATGTGTGTATACACCAGTGTGGGCATGGATGGATGTGTGTGTGTGTGTGTGTGTGTGTGTGTGTGTGTGTGTGCGTGTATTTGTGCGCGCTGTACTGTAGCTCAGGCTTGGCAGTGCTCCAGCGCTCAGGGCTAATGGAGTGCTAATGTCTCTGGTGTGCCCTTGTTTACTGAACAGCTAAATACAGGAGGAGAAGAAGAGAGCCTTCATCTATTTAAGTGTGGCAGAGCCTGCAATTTTGAAAATCCTGTTCCCATAACACTTCCTGTAGTTGTTCGCTACTGTATACGGCTAGTCAGCATAAACAGTCCTCATAGGCTGTGACTCAACAATTGATCTTGAACAGCTGCAGTTTGTTCTATTGATGTCCACATGTTGCTGAAAAGAAAAGAAAGCATTGTTTGTTTCTGAACAAAGAGAATTGTATTGGAGAAACCACGTGGAATATGTATGGAGTCTTAAATATAAATGAAACTTGACTTTAAATAAATCCATCAGGTATTAGTAGTATGTTGGCTAGCAGGTCAGGTGTGTTGAATATAGGAGCCACTTATACATATACACAGAAATGTTATGGAGTTCATCTGTGTCTCTGTAGATAAAGGAATTATTTCTAATCCAACTTTTTTTAATCTCACTATCAGTTGGTGAAGGCAAAAACCTGATCCCCATGGACCCCAATGGCCTATCTGATCCATATGTCAAGCTCAAGCTCATACCAGACCCCAAAAATGAGACCAAGCAGAAGACCAAAACCATCCGCTCCAACCTCAACCCCAAATGGAACGAGACCTTTAATTTGTGAGTAAATCATGTACTGTCACTGTCCTACAAAAGACTACACTTGTGTTTACAATGTGATAAAATCATTACTGTAAATGCAATGTCATTATTGTATACATAAAGTCATTATACTACTGCTATATTATTTATGTATAGATATTCATAGATACTACTTTCACTGCTGCTGTTGTTACTGTACAGTAGTACAACTGCTACTACGCTTATCCCAATACAGTATGATTTATTCCCTAAGCTAAACAAAAGTTGTTTCCAGTTTCATTGTCTACAGTCCATCGATCAATCATGTGACTTATAGTAAAGTAATTACTTATATTATAATACTGTAAATCAGGGGTCTTCAACCAAGATTATTGACCCCTAGGGAGTCTGCCAATTTTTATTATAATAATTGACAATTTTCACCAAAATAATGGTGACTGTGAGGGTGCAGATAATTGAGAAACTACAAACAGCGAAGGCATTTGCACTCCAATTGGATGAATCAGTGGACATGTCCAAAGACGCACAGCTCTTGACATTTAATCACCAATGATAATTATGCATGAGCTTTTTATCAATCATAAACACATATAGGCTAGTAATAACCCAGTATATAAATAGGTTCATAAGGTGAAAGAAAAGTTGAATTAAGTAAATATAAAAGTTATTATAGGCAAGGGTAAAAACGTGAAACATTTTAAAATATTAATTACATGTGCGGGTCCCTGTTCTGTTTGTCTCTTGTCGAAGGAGTCCTTGGGCTGAAAAAGGTTAAAGGACCCTGCTGTAAAGTATAAAGTTTAAAATGTCTAGTGTTACCACCAGTGTCAGTGTTGTTACTTGAAAAGTAAATGTTTAATTTTAACGTTTCCATAAATGAATGACAATAAATACGGATTATAACATATAAGAATAAAGTGCAGTGTATTGCAAACATATGCCATGTTTGAAGTTCGATTGACACCAAACCTGACACAAACATGTGTACCATCTCTGTGTTGTATAGCAAGCTGAAGCCTACAGATAAGGATCGCCGGCTGTCAGTGGAGGTGTGGGACTGGGACCGGACCACTAGGAACGACTTCATGGGGGCTCTTTCCTTCGGCGTATCAGAGCTCATGAAGTCTCCAGTCTGTGGCTGGTAACTCTCACTTCTGTTTGTGTTACTGACCCTACTGTATTATTTGCAATGACACAGTGAAGCCTGGCAGTAATAAAACTCCTTTAACAAGTAAAATACGTCTGTATTTTTATCCTAGATGATATGGTATTCACAGCAGTTGTTTTTATTCAATCAAGCAGATTAGTTTCACCTCAATGAGAACTTACTTTGAAGTGCTATCATATTATTCATTATAGTGTTTAAAGTTTAAAAAGATGGCTTATTGAATGATGACAAAAACACAATGTTAATAATACTGAATAATTTAGGTTTGTTGTTGCTTTACCATTAACTACAACCAGGCCCATTAGGTTGAGTAGAAGAAGGCCTGTTTCTCTGTATGTGTCCACCCTCATTCTCCCTCTTTCTCTCCTCCAGGTATAAGTTATTGTGCCAGGAAGAAGGGGAGTACTACAATGTACCCATCTCAGAGGAGGATGACGGAAATGAGGAACTGAGGCAGAAGTTTGAGGTGAGGACTGTGCTGAAATAATCGCCTCTCATCTGTTTGTATTTTTTTTGGTCAATCAACTTTTCTGTTGGAAAAGCGATCTTTATTCATGTCAGCAAACCTGAGTAATTGTTAATGATAATAATGTATTTGACACAGCCCTGACTAAGACCCTAACCATCATACTCAGCCCCTGGAGGCCGACATCTTTCCTAAGTCATGCTAACCTTGTTGATCTTCTTTGAATAAATCCAGATTACCCTTCCCTTAAATCACTATAAACAGGTGAGTATGGGTGCGTACAGTACCTTCTAATTTAAAAGAAATTATATCAAATGGTCACACGCTCGCCTCAGCTTCAGCTGTTAAATTAGGAATGACAGCTGCATCATCAGCTCGTGGTCTTTTTAGACTCTGAGAATTCACATGTACACTGATTGTGTATGTGTTGTGTGTTCATCGCAGACTGTTAGTATTTTGTTCTTACATCAGAAAGATTACAACCTGGAGCGGATCAAAGCAGCTCACCGACACCCTTTGATATTTATTCTTTTCAAGCAGTAATCTACAAAGTCATTTCTTTGACACAGACTTGGCTAAGGCCAGGGATCTTTGATACCATATCTTGTTATAAACTCATGAGATACATCATGTTTTCATGAGTTTGTATCATTAGTTCATGATCAGGCTAATCCTGATCCTTGATGCTCTGTATCTCAGAGCCACACATCATCACTTCATAGTTTTACAAGCTGTTGAAGTAAATATTACACTTTTCCATGTCTGTGAAGATTATGCTGCTTGGATATACTGTAAAGAATTGTGGTGTTTTTCAGACTTTGTGAACTATGTTAGAAGTTTTTATTTAACCACAAACTAGCTCTCACTGCACTGCGAGTGTTATTGATGGTGGTCTATTCTGAACACTTGAGACTCCAACTGTAGTTATTTTAGTGATTTGTGAAGTTTTAATTAGACGACAATACTTTTTGCACTTGTAGTGGATGAACTTATTTTTAGAATCATTGACTTGTGATCAATTCTTGCCCTCCCAATAATGTGGAGGTTTTTTCTTCTTAATTAGATACAGCTCAGTTAGGATCCAACATGATTTACAGAGAGTTATTTTCTTAATCACATAGTAATGAAGTTTAATGATCATGGTCCTCATCATAGCATCTTTTCAATAATGAAGTAAAAGGGGAGTAGAGGAGTGTCTAAAATCATAATTAAATCCTAAACTTTCACCTCTGAAATGCAACTCAAACACATATCGTACACACACACACACTCACACCGCGCAAGACCCTTTTCAGCAGAGGTCTCTGATGAGACATAGCTGCCTGCTCATTTCCTTCATCCAATCTGCTGCATTGGTGTGTCTGGCCTGCTGAGAGTGAAGCAGCTCTCTGTGGTCCTCTGATTGTCTACCTCTCAGTGGGAGTGCAGGTTCCTGCAAGAGACATTTTAAAGTAATTTTCCATGACATTTCTGCAAGGCATTGTGGAGAGTTGAAGGTAAAATGGCAATAAATGATGAAAAGGCAGGTTAGAAAGATCACGGTTGGTATTGAATACTCGTCAACTGTGAGAGTGTGTGAATTTTCTAAAACCATTTTTGGATTTTATTTATATATAAATTATATATATATACTGTAAATTATAATAAAAGTAAATGAATGTGTGTATTCTCGTACTTGCATTTAAAAAATAGGTTTACCCAGGCTATAATCAAACGTTTTCACAATACACGTCCATTACCTGTTGAGTCAGTTTATCAGGTTAAGAGAGTTGGGAGAAAAAATTGAAGCTTAATAACACAGAATGAAAATGTAGTCGGTGATGACCTTCATACAGGATGTGAGGTTTCAGTCATGATGAAGAAGACAGAGAAAAGAGGTGAAGAGTACGAGTGGCGATTAAGGTCAGAGAAGAGTCAGATTTTCTATCGCTTGTCCGATTTTGGTTGTCATTGTAACAGGTCCACTTACAAATGTTCACTGAGATGGGATGCATGATGCATTGTGGTCAAAGTGTTTCTGGTCTTTCTCCCTGCTCTCGCACAAGCTTGTACTCGCTGTACTCTCACACACTAAATATACTTGCAAAAAGCAGATAGTCCCAACCTTTTTCTAGTTTGTTCTTTAAAACTATACGGTATTTTTCAATGCAATATGATTCTCCAGTTCTGCAGCTAAAGTACAGTATTCAGTAATTCAAGTTGGAGCACAAAACTTTCTAGTTTTTTTTAATATACTATACTATAATATATTATATATACTATACTAAATGGAAGCAGTGTTTTTTATATAAGGTATACTTTTTTCAGTCTCCAGGTCTCAAAATGGTTCATCCACTTGACCTTATTGTTTCTTTTCGGTCTCTATGGTTTCGACAGTTTGCCAGGGTCTCTTTCCTTTTTCTTCTTCATAAACCCTTCTGTGGTTCTCTCCCTTTTTTCCTGTAGCTTCCTGCTCCCTCCTGTGTGCTTGGTGAGACTTATACTGTACAAATGCTTCTTCATCCTGTGTCACATTGTCATATTTAATGCAAGAGTTTCTCTCTCCCTCTCTCCCCTTCTTGCCCCTGCTCTCAGGACTGCCAAATTAACTTTAATCTAAAGGTAGCCCCTCTCCTCTCCTCTCCTCTCCTCTCCTCTCGTTGTGATGACATGTTCTTTCATCTCTACTCATGTCTGATCATTTGTATGTGGTTTCAAGCTACTGCAAATATATCCAATTTACTAACAATTTGTTCTGGTTCTGGTTTGGGTTTAATCGAAACCAATAAGAATAGAAATGAAATCTATTTTGCTATCTTTGTAGAGGCCTAAATATCTAGTCACTGCTCCTTTTTGTACTCTGTAGCATTTCTTCATTTTACTCTATCCTACATGTGATACATTGAGCCCAGGTAAAAGGTGAATTATATGTCAAGTGAGAATACAAAAGATCTTGTTTGTCCTCACTGCTTCCTGCTAGTCAGAGTTTGTCAGAGGGTTGTTAGTAAATCCTGGCGCTGTGCTGCTCACAGTTCATGGCTATACATTTGTCTGCATGTGTCTTTGTATTCTGTATGTGTCTTTGACTGTGGATCACTTTGCCTGTCTACATCCTGTGTGCTTCCATCATTGTCATTGCAGGTATTACCTGGTAGTATATATGTGGTTATCGTTTCATCCTAACTTAGAAATGCTTACGCTTTACCTGCTACTCCTTTCTGTAAACATCTCTCATTATATCAGACCTCACATTTGATCGATAGTGGATTTGTGGACTATAGAAATATTCCACAGTGGGAAAATATTTGGCTTGAAGAAGAGAAACAATGGTGGCCACAAGATGTCAGCATTGGACTGAAATACATGGCCTATGTTTGTGTGTGTGGGGTTGTTTGTAATTCATCAGTGTGCTTTTGAGGTACCAGGTTTTTCTTTTTCCACCCACAGATTGTCACCTTGCTTCTTGCTCATACTTGAAGATTTGATTTCCATGCTACTTTTAAATGATACTGATTCACACTTGAATTTGTTAGATGTTGTTTTTCTTTTTTACTTGACTTGTGTTAGTGCTGGTGGAGTTTCACTTGATCAAGGAAATACAGTACACACTTTCCACTTAGTTATTGTACTTTTGAGCTTTGATTTTTTCAGTTATTTCTACCACAAACTTCTAAAAGATTGTTTCCATTAAGGATGGATTGACCCTACATTGTCTCTGTTGATACAGATTTCTGCGTACTACGTGTAACTCATTGGAATAATTTTATATACATATACATATTTACATATTCGCAAGGACTGCTGTGGCACCAAAACCTTGCCAAGACTACTGTAGGTTAAAGTAACTGATTGCAGAAACACAGACTTTTCTAATTATATTGACTGTAATGTGATGTAGAAAATGAGGCTACCTGATCCACCTCCTCACTCATTGGATCACTGCTCAAATACCTGCATATAAAAATGCCTTGGTTTAGTCAGTTGTTGTAGCTCGCACCTATACTCAACTGTACTAAGTGAGCCGGCCGTTTTGGCTCCCTTCTCCCTGTGGTTTCAGGACCAAGCAGTTGTGGAAGACTCTAATCAGGTGCGTCTTGAGAGGAAGGACAGTAAGGTTGCTGCTCGCTCGGCCCAGCCAGGCTCTTTTTTTTTTGGCTAAAGCTTACATGTGTGCTGTGATCTGGTGTAGTCTGCTCTGCTTTGCCTATCTCTGGTGCTCTCCCAGATAAAAAGCAGACTATGGTAGATGCTATTAACCACACTAAAGCTTCTCAGAATTGGTTGTCTTCAGTTAAATGTCTTAATTTAGTTGGGCCTATAATGAATGTGACTGAAGCTTAAATGTGATAAATTATGGAATTTGTTATGTTCTTGGCCCATTTTTCTTAATTGATTGGGCACCACGTAATTTTGTCAGCAGATATTGAAAGTTTTGAAATCATTTGAAAATATTTGTGATAAAAGTCACCATGTAGTGCATTTGGTAGACATTTGTTTCTGCCAAGGTGACCCTTTGGAGTTGCATTGAGATGACAGTGCTCAAAAGTTGTTACTTGAACAGATTTAGATCAAGATCTTCTATAGCCAGGAAGCAGTAAAGAAATTTGAGAATTTAATACCAATTTCTTATGGTCTCTGTTAAAGCTAAATAATGATCTGCTTAATGTAATATACCAGTGTAGAAAACACAAATGGATGTTGAGGTTTAGCATGAGTTTGGATCTGTGTTTGGCCTTGGCTGAGTGTGAATACTGGACTTGGAAATCTTGGTTGTGCCCTTGTGCAGAGAGACGTGTTTAGCTGTAAGACTGCCGTGAAGTTGTGTATTTTTCAGCATAGTGCACTGTAGTTTTCTAGAGAGCTTCTTGGAGCATCTTGCCATCCTTAGACATTAAGCATGACTTTGGCATGAAGGATAGGAGAAAATCTTTTTGCCTTTTTGCAAATACAGGTGAACATAAGAGACACTTCTCTGGACCAGTCATGCATGCACATAACAAATCCACAGTGTGGTATCCTTCTCTTCATTATTCACGCAGCTATGCAACTTTGTGTTAGTGAGAAAAATCATCATCATAATTGTCAGTGGAGTTAAAATGTTTGATGTCAACAACAACATTTTGCCTTTGCCACACAGTTGTCGGAGGTAATTATTGATGTAATACTTAAAGTAATGCTGAGCCTTTTACCAATTACCCAGATGCATATTCAAAATATCTTTATTGTACATAATTAACTTAAACAAAATGCCCTTCCACCTCCACTCCCCCCAAAATATGAACATGTATTTTAAAACAAAAATATCACAAGCTTTTGGTGGTCTTCAATAAATCTTTTTTTCTTTCACATAAACTGCAAGACATATTTTGATGTATTTACATAACATCATTTGTTCCTCCTTTAAGTCAACAAAAACAGTCAGTACTGAAGTTTTAAATTAATCTTAATGACAATTACTTGTTAATACAGTATATATCCGACATCACAGCTTCTGCTATTTATTGGTCAATGATGTGATAAGCTGAAACAAAGAAACGTCAATGTATCCTTTTGTTAACAGTTCAGTACACTTTGTTGAATTGTATCCGTCTGTATGGAGCCATTTTTGTGTGTATCAGCTCCACAATGGCACTTCAGTCTCATTTCACTCCATTAACTTCAATCAGTGTATTGGAGCTGTGTATGGGCAAATGAGTAGTGTGAGTGTGTGAGCACTTGTAGAGGAAATATTTTTAAAGAATGAAACATATGGAATATTTGTGTCTAAATAATAGCTGTACTGGTAAAAAAAACACCACAAAGTAGCCTTTATTAGCTTTACTCATTCAGTATCTGTTACATTTATTTTTATGCAGACAATAACTTTTAAAACTTTTAAAAGGTGTGGATTTTAGGAAATCTGGACCTATCTTGGTTATCTTAGTTATCTCCAACTATACAGCACAGCTTTATGTCATGTGTGTTTGTTACTCAAAGTACTTTTTAATGTATGTATTTCTTACATGCCACCCTTTGTGCCCTGAGTACAGAAAGCCAAGCTAGGCCCAGGTAAAAAGGTGATCAGCGAGATGGACAACAGCCACCCCAGTGTGCCCTCCAACAGCCTGGACCAGGTCAAACTCAGCGACTTCCACTTTCTTGCTGTTCTGGGGAAAGGCAGCTTCGGCAAGGTGAGGCAGCTGTGATCAGCTTAGTGTAACTGGTAACCTTTCAGCATGATAATTGAAAGGAAAATGAAAAATTAGGTTAGACGTAGGAATGATCTTTTCTTTTCCCTCTCTGTGAAGGTCATGCTGGCAGAGATGAAGGCATCTGAGGAGCTGTACGCAATAAAGATCCTGAAGAAGGACGTGGTGATCCAGGACGATGACGTGGAATGTACCATGGTGGAGAAGAGAGTCCTGGCCCAACAGGACAAGCCGCCCTTCCTCACACAGCTCCACTCGTGCTTCCAGACTGTGGTAGGTAAAATGCTCCTGGACACGCGTCAGGACAAGTCACTCTAGGTCGGGTCAGGTCAAATTAATTCATGAAGGGGCTTTTAGCTAAACAGCTTAGTCATAAAGAGTTGCAGACAGCAGTAGAGGACGTGTATGACAAGTACAGTTAAAAAAAAGAGAAGGAGATACAAATAAAGTCCAATTAGAAGGCTGATGTGTGTGTGTGTGCGCGTGTGTGTGTGTACAAAAGCAAATTTCTGTATGTGCATGCAAGTGTGTATTGTCTTTGAGTCATGCTAAAACCAGACCACACAACCTGAGAGCACATACTGTATGAGCCAAGAGACATGCACTCATAAATATGTATAATTCCTGCACACACACAGCACATTTTTAAGCACACACGCAGTGATATACTCACAAACTAACACACATACAGTATACACTTGCACCTATTCATAGAAGTGCATTGTGCTGGCTTATATAAGAACATGCACACATGTAAAGTTCTGAACAAAATTGGGTTAGTGCCCTGCATTGTAGTTTTTGTTTTTTCCTTCTACCTTCGCCTTGTCAAGCTTTAGAGCTAAGACTGGCCAATGTGTCTGCTGCACAAACACAAAGTCTCTCACTCAGTCTCACTTTCATTCTAGTAGGTCTTTTAAATCATAGAGAAATATATTTTACAGCTCTGCTTTTACACCTACCCAGAAATGAATATGGAACAGTCTAAATCCTGAGCCAAATCCTCTTGAGATTAAGTTTCTTCATTCATGTATGTACAGTATATATGTTGGAGAATCACTCACGGTGTAACAATACCAGCAATAATAGCAGCTTGGCTCTGCCCTCATGGCAGTTTATTCAAGCTGGCATGGCCTATCATGACACATGCAATGTCACATTTGGCATTTTGACAGGGTCATGTAATGACCCTTTCACATGCTCTGTGATGTTGAAAGAGCAGTTCAGCGATTCACCACCATGAGGTTTGAAGACTTTGGAGAGACAGATTACTTGAAAAATTGTCAAAATCTGTGGAACAAAGGCTGGGGTATCCTGACTTTTAGACCCTTTAATTGGTCAAACAAAACAATTGCACAATAGTATCGGATGTAAAGTTTTGAATTTCATTAAACCTACCCTGCCTCCATAAAATTCTCCAAGCCTAAGCTAAGATAACTTGAATTATATCAACAAGGTTATTTTCCCAGACATGACAAAGCTCCTCTGGAGTGTCAGAAATAAAATGATACTCTTTTCACAGGCTGAATCCATATTACAAGTAAACTGATTTCCATGTGTAAAATTGGTGCAGTGCCCCTTTTACAACCACTGTAGTGGTGTATCTTTTAATAAGATGATTAATAAATTTATGATCAACCCTGGAAAGTCACTAACCTCTCAAGGGTTTTTGAACACAGACATGTTGTAAATGTGACAGAGACAACAAGTTTGTGGGAAAATCTGGTGATTTCATGACAAATTAAGCTAGGCGAGGACACTTAGAAGAAATAAATGTAGAGGTGTGATGAAACTGTAAACTATTGTTTTGGAAGGGTGGTTGGCAAATTAACTAAGGACTAGGGAAATAGTAACTTTGATGCTCTGAGCAGGGACCTCCATGTTCTTGACATACTAGCTTTTGTTTTATTTATTTGTTTTGCAGAATATAGAGGCACATAAATGCAGCCACTCCTCAAACATTTTAGTCTTAATTTGAAAGGACTCCTTTTATCTAAGTCTCTTAAATCTACATAGCAACTGTTTGCACTGGATGCACTAGTGTTTCCACTATTTCTTTGCAGATTTTGAACATAGGAAGGGTGAGGAAACCTTTTAGCATACTAATTAGCTTAAAGATTATTTTTTGCATTTGTTTTGCTAAAAAACTAAATGTACCACTATGACTACAAAGCAAAAGACTACAGACAAGATTAATATGAGAGATGTAGAGATTCTAGAGAAGGTGTAGTGTGCAAGTCCAGAGTCAGATCTGTTTGGGTCAAACCTGGTAGGATGTCAACTTTGCCGCTCATATGGGTCTAGCGACTAGCTGTCAAACAGACCTAGACCAGGATCAGGCCAAACGTGTCATGGGTGGTGAGGGACCAGACAAAGAGAATACTTCCTGACAGATGTCTGTGTTGAGTGTTTTCTTTTTCCATGAAGCGCTTTGTTGTGGGCTTTTTAGGTCACCTTGTCATGGAAAGTGTAGCAGGAACGATGGAATGACTCAGACAGCAAGGCTAGGGCAGGCTGCGCTATCAGTGAATAGATATGTAGAAACGTTTGGATGCTTTGGTGGAACTTTGCAGATTTTATATGCAAAATAATGATATGTTGAATATTTTTCTGCACACCCGTCCCCTACCCTCTTCTATTCCTTCTATTCTACAGGACCGTCTGTACTTTGTTATGGAGTATGTGACTGGAGGAGACCTCATGTACCATATCCAACAAGTGGGCAAGTTCAAGGAACCTCAGGCAGTGTAAGTCAGTTCATTAACTACTGGTGTGTCTGCATAGTGGATAATTTTCTCCGAACACAAACAAAAACAGTTTATTTTAAGAAAAATGTTTATTTTAGTTTTGTAAAACATCTTGTTTGAAAAAATCTATATACAATCTAAATTCCTGCAGAGAGCATGTGTTGCACTAGTCTTGAAAAATGGTTGTTTAACATGATGGGTTGTTATTGCAGGTTCTATGCAGCAGAGATTGCTGTTGGTCTCTTCTTCCTGCATCTTAAAGGAGTCATCTACAGGTGAATATTAACTGGTTTGCACAACTCACACAGAATAAATACACCCAGCAGCAGAAACTGGGATTTGTTTAGAATAAATAGGATAAGAATAAGAAGAATTTAAGATTGGCAGTAAAAGCCATCTTCTTAAACTACTTCTCAAAGCGAAGTCAAATCTTCAAAGGTGTTTTAAATGTCTATGTGCCTCCTCAGGGATCTGAAGTTGGACAATGTGATGCTGGACTCTGAGGGACACATTAAGATTGCTGACTTTGGCATGTGCAAAGAGAACATGGCAGAAGGAGTGACCACACGCACCTTCTGTGGCACTCCAGACTACATCGCCCCAGAGGTAAGGCTGAACATGTAGAGATGTGTGCGGGTGTGTGCTTTTATCCATGCGTGGGAGTATGTTTTGATGCATGAGGTCATCCCTGTCACTGTCTGGTCTGAGCCTGTGTCACCCTTTTGCTCCAGATTAAGGTCACTGCCTCAGGACAGGCACGCACACGCGTGCATGCACTCAATCATGACGTAAGCAGCCCGGTCAGACAAACACACAGTGTGTCCGCTGGCGTGTCCAAACTTAACCCAAACATACAAGCTGGGGTCTCCATGTGTCCCCATGTGATTTACTCATTGTTTTTAACTCCAATAAAAAAAGCAGTTCAAGACAAATCCACCTGATAGTATCACCTTATCATTAATAATCATGATTTTGGTAAAAACAGATAACAAGATATTTAGCTTATTATGGTATTGATTATCATCAATATCAGTACATTGTAACATCCCTAATCACAATAGTTGCAAAGGTTGGTCCAAATAGGATTAATTAAGTCAGTCTAGCATTAATACTGACTGTTCATCAGCTGATGTGGCAAATGTGTATCAGTTAGACTGAATCAACTCCCAGTGAATGGAGACGGACCCAGCCCCCAAATATTTCAATTCAATTTCCAATATGATACATGTTTCAGTGCCATTGCTTTGCTTTGCATCAGCATAAGAGATTGCTCCATAAAACCCAAGCTGATGATCACAATGGCACTGATAAAATGTCAAACTATATGTTTCTATTTTTTCAGAAATGTAAAAACAAATTTAAAGACACAGAATAATATCTTAATATACTAGTTCTGATTTCACTGACCAAAACTGTTAGCGCATGCAATCATAAAAGTAAACCATCTAAAAGATGGGAAATGTCACCCCCAATTAGTTGCTAAACAAAAGCACTGTGTGTGATTTATTGGTTCTGGAAATGAGGCTAAGTATCCAGAATTCAATGCTATTTTCTGCCTGTTAATCTATTTATCAGTCTCTCTTAATTTCACCCGATATAGCGACAGTAAAAGTCTAATGCTACAGCTTTCAGCAGTTTATACTTTATGTACTGATTTAGTTTGTCCAACTCTCTAGCCATTATCTGTTAGTTGGCTTCTATTTAATGGTGGGCTGGGTTATTGATCCACCCTTAAAACCCCCTCTGACAGACTGGGAGGTTAATTCCACCCCACGGATGCGGGGTGAACATGCTGTGACCGTTCAGAGTCAGACTGACACTAATGCGCAAGGCAGGGATGACACAGCAGGGGGTTGGAGCAGCTACTGTTTCCATAGCACTGTGAGCAGGTGCACACATTTAATGTTACACACTTTATACTAAGTCATGAACACACATATGATGCTGCATGACAGCATCACATGCACACCCGATCATGCGCACGTTTGTACACACATGCACACTCATGCACATACTCCAAAACGCTCTGAAGTGAAGGCTGACCTTAAAAAATGTGCTCATAGTGGTGACATTTTCAGATGTAATCGAGCGAGAGTGCTCCTCAAATTGTGTGTGACAGAAGGAACAACTACTAATTACTTTGCCAGCTGAATTTGACTTTCTTTGGTCGCTTTTTTATATCGCTGCAGTTACTCAACATGCTTTAAATGTCTACACCTTGTAAGGTGTCTGTAGCATTAGGCCAGCAGTATAGTACAGTACATTCTTTTGCCTCATACAGCTTTATTTATTTCCTGCTATTGAAACTTCTAGTCCACAACATATCAGAGGAAAATATTGTACTTCTTACGCTACTAGATTAGAGTGACAGTTTTAGTTACTTTCAGGATTACAATTTTTCAAAACATTAATTTCTTTGTTGAGGAAATTCTCCTAGTTCTTAAGCCAAATAAATCATTTAAAACCCTCTTGGATTATTTAAAAAAGGCATTGTCACAAAGCTGAAAACAGGGCTGGTTTTCTGAGCTCATGAAAAGTTAATCTCTATAAACACCTATCTGCATATGAATGCAGGATCTGTTGGCAAGGCCCACTGGAAGCAGTCTGTTTCTATTTATAGTGCAAGAAGTATTGACTAATTTCATTAAGTGGGTTTGATTGTAATAGTCAATGTGGAGAGCGAATGAGGCTGAACAGTATAAAAACGTTATCTGTTTGCAGTTATCTTTCTATAAAGATTAACAGGAATGTGTGTTTCTCATCAGTCTCGCGTTTAAATTTGCTAATCGGACTGCAGAGGAAGTCTTGACTAGGATATCTGTTATTCGTTTTTTCCAAAAGTCATATTGACAAGTATCTGTCTTTTGAGAGACTTAATTTAAGCTCCTCTACTTTTTTATTTGGAAGTCTTTGGCCTTTATTGTGTCAGTGAAAAGGTAGAAAATAGGTTTTGGATTGTTTAGATCCAACAATACTGTACTTTCATACTGAATCGGGAAAACGTTGATGCACTATAGTGTATGTTTGTGTTTATTTGAGCTGCTATAGGGAGGTCACTTCTGGTGGGTTTGTGCATGTTTGTATCTCAAGAAATGTGTGATAGGTGTGAGATCAGAAATATTTTCACACTTCTCTTTCTCACACACACCTGCCCACATGCTCATTACTCAGTGGGGTAGTGCATTTCTATGTAGCGGTGGGTCCCCAGGTTGTCAGCACACACACATACCAACCCTTCCCTCCACACGCACACATGTTCTGGCACACCATTTTCACTGTGTTTACTCTGACCTATTTAGCCAGTCATTGGTACCTCCTGTCTGGGAGGAATGCTCACACTAATGTGAATTTACACCTCAATGACTCTGACACAGAGAGAAAGAGATAGCGAGAAAAAGGAAGAAAGAGAGAGAGAGAGAGAGAGAAGCACAAAGGCCACATAAGAGGACAAGAGTAGCTGGACACTGAAGGAAAGAAGCAAAGAGAGCAGGAACTGAACTGAACGAGTGGTCTAATGATGGCTTTGTGCGGCATTTCAGTAGAGTATCTGAGGACATTGAGCTGTCTGACACGGGCCATTTCCCTCTACGCCCTAGTTGGTCCCCACTGCTGTGTGGCATTAGAAGGCATGGGCGTACACTTCCCTGCTCACTCCTTTGTGGGCTAAACAGTGATCAGAGTGTTTAGTGTCAGGATGATACTGTGCATATTTAGTCATTGACTGATTTATTACGGCATACATACAGGATATGTACAAGTGGAGAGACATGTATGAGAGAGTTTTGTCTGGGACATTCATTTTCTCTGTAATCTTTTGATTTCTGTCATCTTTTCATCGTACATTTATTGGACCCAATTATTTTGCTTCAGCTTTGTTAAACATGCATGATTCAGGGTTGTTTAAAATACAGACAGTACTTCCATTTTTGACAGTAGCTTTTCCTTACTTCTCAAAAAGTTCGAGGTCTAAGAATAGCAGCCCTGAGTCATCATAGAGCTGTCGACTGGCCACATGCTTTTGCAGTGGCAGCTCCAATTTTAACCTCTTCACCAATTACTGAGCACTGAAACCAGTGTTTTCAGATCAGAGCTATTAGTAGTCCTACAAAACCACTCCAGTGGTGGTTGGAAAAGTGAGTGAGAGATGAGAAAAGTCAGGGGGAGGTGGGAGAAGGTGAAAGAGAGGAAGTGAGAAGGAAACAGCAAATGAGACATGAATGGTGAGAGCATGAACTTGCAAACAAGATGGCAGGCATGAAAAAACACTTCAGATGAAAGTTTAATCTCTGTAAGATTGTTGAAAAGAAACGTAAGCAATTAGAGAAATGTTTTCTCTTTTCTCTTTCATGCAACTTTGATTGAGAATAATGATATAAAATTTTCCTCCCTGCCTCAGGGCTCCAAATGCGTATGCATGTGACTACAATGTACTTTCCGCTGTTGGTTATCTTTAATTAACATAATTAGGTTATGCCAGTAGGCTACTGGTAATAGGTGCATGATGCTTGAAAAGAAAACATTTATAGTGTCACTGATATCCATTATATGCTCCTGTAGTTCAGTGTATTGGCATAATGTAATTACCTCATACATTGGCCTATGAAGAAACATTATATTAATTAGCATTATTTCTTCTAGTTTTGGTTTGTATGGTCAGATATGTGTAGATATTGTATGTAGACACATGCTGCATCTCCGCAGGACAATTATCAGTTGCTATGAAACATTTATGTAAGTTAAAGACTGAAGAACTCAACAGAATACTGAACTAAAAAATTCAACTTTCCAAAAAAAAACATAAACAAAATAGTGCCAGAGCTTTAGTGAAGTTGATTTTCCTCTTTGAAATAGTCATGAGGAGTTCTGTCAACCTGTGAAAACATATTATATGTGGCTCTGGGGGGAGCTACCCTTATAATGTCATCAGGATTATGCTGATATATTTGGCTCATATATAACAAATGCTATGAAAAGGATTACCTTTCTAAGTCACACAATTCATCTTGTAAAAAAGGCGCTGTTCAGTGTTACTTGCAGTGTAGGATGCTCACGTAAACCCCAAGGCTGCTCATTACAGTAATATCATCAGTGAATGAAACCAACCACAACAGGCATATATATTACTGAGAAATGTTTTCAGAAACAGACCATGAAAGCATGGCCTGATGCACATTGTATCTGATCCACAGCACATGCATTTCTCAAAGGCTCTGATGACAACAAAGAGGCAAATATTCACATAGCACCCTGTAATAGTGTTGGTCAGGAGGGCAGTGTTGTGTGCTGCCTTTGTTTTTTTATTTGTTTCTGCACAGAGGACAAGGATTATAGGAGCAGAGGTTGGTACTTGTGTGTGTTTGCGCGCACATGTGTGTAGTGAGAAGAGAAGCCTTGAATAGCTAGCAGTCTGATCCACAACTGTCACGTAGCATTAGGCCTAATGGGAGAGAAATGTCTGCAGCAATGTCCATGCAAACACACAAACACACACTTACAAATATACACACGCACAAACGCAGACTCTACAAGCCACAAACACAGGTAAACACAGATGCACACAGAACACACACACGTACATGTACTGCTGTGAATCAGCTCCACAGGCTAGAAGCTTTCATACAATAAAGTCATAAATAAAGCAGGATGAACGCAGCGAATGTCAGGCATGGGTCAGGCTTGTCTATCTCCATTCTCGACAAACGCATCTACACGTAACAAAACAAAGGTAAAACTGAAGCTCTATACTCAACATGCTGGTTCAGAGCACGAAGGTCACCATGCCTGAAACAGTAAATGTCCGCTGGTGTTGTTGCAGACGGGCGATGGGGTGGCAAGGGCAACTAGTCACAGCAGTGTCACATTAGTGCTCTGCTCTGCAGGATGGCCTTAAACTGATCTAAATAGTTAGGTTTTTTTACTAAAGTCAATTTTTTTTTGTCTTTCCTTCTCTTTTCTTTTTTTTTCTTTTTCTTTTTGCCTCACTCTACCACCCTCCTTTGAATTTCACATCTGTCTCTCTTTTGTTCTTTACTTCCTCCACAGCATGGTACCATCTCTTGAAAGAAAAACTGATTGTGACAGCCTCACAATAATATGAGTATATAACAGTAGACAATACTGTCTACTGTCTTGATCTGTTGTCAGCTATAGCTTTACTGACAAAGGTAAATTGTGTTAATATCGGAGTCTACAGCACCTGCATTAGGTAGCATAACAAAACATACTGTTTGTTTTTCATGCCACCTCTCAGTTGCTCATTCCCCTTTCTGTCTCTCTTCCTTGCTGTTTTCACTCCCATCACACAAACCAACATGAGGCTGCAGATCTCCTTGACCTGATTTGTCTACATGCTTCCCATGGTTAAGATATTGCACATGGTTTTTGCAAGAGAGACTCTGAGGTCAATTCTCAGTGACACAGTGCAGCAAATATGCCACATTAGTTCTTAATGACATGCTGTCTAGCAATGGCCTAATTCACCCTGTCATGGTAAAATGGTTTCCTCTGCCTCAAATCAGTAACTTGACTCTACCTTTTAAAGAGGTGGGATGTCCATACTGCTTAAAGTTTTTGTTTCGGTTGTATTGTATTAGATCATTTCTTTTTTTGTTTAGAGGTCGGTAGAGAGATCCAGAGTGAGTAAGTATATTTGTTTTCCTAGTAAGATGTTCTGGTTTCAGTCTTTCTAAGGACAAGGAATTGTCCCTTCTAATACATATTGAAAGATTTGAACAGTGTCAGTGCAAATCTTATGTGAAAACGAGTGTGTAGCTGAATTCATTGGCAGCTGTCAGGTCAGGCTGAAGGTCGGCATGATTCTTGCAGGAAACAGGATTTGAGCAGGCAAGCTCAGGGATTTCACCTACAGTTTTCCCTCACCATGGAGTCTTTGACCCTCAGGCTAATTAAAAACACTGAAGAAAGATAAGGGAAAGGGGATTTTCCCTACTGCATCTTCCTGCTTTTTTTACCAAAGAGCTAAGGAAAGCCAAGGATTAAGGCTTAGCAATTCTCACCTTCTTGAGGCAGCATGTTCACTTTCATGCTAAGGGATCAGGATGAGGAGCCTTAAACACATTTCTCATGTGTGTGCTCACATTGTGCTGTCACTCTGGGTT